>NC_051164.1:45207626-45259431 GCF_013339745.2 Dermacentor silvarum
GCGTTGCGCGCGCCCCAGGTATCCGCGTGTGTGACGCAATAAAGCCCCTATATATAGGGGCTTTATGACGCAAGCGCCGGCACTGCCATCTCTTGCTCACACCGCTTGTTACTGGCACCGCGAGAGGAAACTTCAAGGAGCCGCTTTGCGGACATTTCTTTTTATAAATTAAAGAGTCGCCGTTGTCATAGCCTTTGATGACGCGAAAAGTCATTAATACTGATTACTATACAAACGCAGTAGTGAAAAGTGTAAAAACTTGCAGACAGTTTGTTAGTTTCAATCAATATTATGTCAAATAAACGTGTTTTTAATAAAAATGATGGTTCAAAACACAAGTGCCAACCCCATCCGAGAGCGATGCAAATGCTATGAGCACGCGTTGTGAACAAAAAATTTTCATGGCCCAAAATGACAGGGAAAATGCGGCGATACGCATGCCACTCGACTATCATTGCATATGGCCGCTCATTACCATAATTCGCGCGGCTCGTCGCACCACAAATTATGGCGGAAAATCTATGCAATGGCGGCCCAGCGCAACGTCATGCAGCCTCAAATTGACGTTTACGAAACGGCCTTTCCTGTGACGATCTTCACAGGATGTTCCTTCAGCCAATCAGCAAGCTGACATGCGGGCTATCTTGGAACGCCACCACATAATCGCCAAATTGCAGATTCATTGCACGGATTTCTGCACGCTAACGTCCACTTTCTTTTTAAAGCGCTAAAGTCGCAATGAAGGTGCCAAGGACCACAAAAAACGTATTAGTTGATAAAATTTGCAGCTCCACGTCACGTTTCGTCATTCTGATGAAAACGCAAAATCGCATTTTGCAAAACTTTCGTTTCCCGGCACAAATTTCAAAACACGTGACCTCTCGACAGCCAATGAGATAGTCAAGATGGCGGATAATGGCGGCCGTGCAGCCGCCATGCGTTTCGAGAATAGAGCCTCTAGACACGTTTGGCATGTCCATTTCGGACTAGGACGGTTGGCCGCCGTGAAGCAGCAGCAGCAGCGGTGCGCTACTGTTTCCAATCGTCACTTTGAAGCCCAAGTATTTTGCGTGCTTCTACGACGCAACCCAATCTTCTGATAAGCCTCATTTTGAGCTGTCGCAGGGCTATAGGCTATAGCTTTTGGCTACCTAAAAGGCCGCGGTGAAGCGAAGCCTCTCTGGCAGAGCCTTGGACAACCACCCCTTTTAGCCGAAAATAAACGCGCGGCGCATGCTCCCGAAGGAAATGAATATTTCTGGGCGGCGAATTGCTCAACCGTGCCATTTGGCGAACGCTGACGTGGTCTGCGCATTTCCTTTGTCCCCCCGAAGGCCATGGCTTTGCTGTTTGTCCTGCATTGTCGCGACACAGTAAATTAATTGGTATCCTTGTTCCTGCACGTGCGATTCCCACGGCTCTTCATGTGCAAATCTCGTGTAATACAATTTTGCCATTCGTGCGCGTGGTTCTCGGCTTCTGTTCACGGTGTGGGTGTGTGCAACTCGGGACTTTGGCCATCCATCTTCTACCCCCACTTTCCGGCTGCTAGTGCCACTTATGATTTTGACAAAAGTACCTCGCCAAGTTAGGTGAGTACAACAGCTTCTTAATCTTCATCGCGAACTTAATAAACGAAGTATCAAACGAGTAACTCTTTAGAAAACCTAAAACGATGTTGTTCATACCCAAGGCCGGGGCTCACTGGCTGTTCCCTTGCGCAGCTACGCGCGATGTCGCGGGTGCGATTACCAATAGCGTCAGCCGCATTTGTGTGGAGGCGAAATGGTTCATGTACTTAGATTTATAGGTGCATGTAAAAGAAACCAAGTGGTGAAATTTATTCCGCAGCATTGCACCTAGCTCGCCGTAGTGCTACCAAGGTCAGTTCACATGGTCGCGAAGGCGAGGCTGAAATCTGGCTCCAAAGCAATGAGTAGCGACATTAGTTGCGCTCGTGCAATTGAAGCGCGACTACATGTCGCGGGAGAAAGCACCAGTTGATCAAAATTATGCCTATATTACGTCACTAATGGGAACATTTCCAAGAGTATAAAATAGAAAAAAGTGAAGTCATAGGCTGTTTGCTTCCATCCATTAATAACTGTGACTATGAAAGTGTGCAGGCTTTTGGCAGATTGCTCGTGGTGATGTGCGATGAGATATGCCGCGATGGTATTACCATATTTAACAATGTTATGTCGTCAAAACTCTCTATGCGTAGCCATAAAAATTTGTGGCAATGTATATAATAATATTCTTAGAAAATTTTATCAGTAACTGTTTTTAAACTGTATTTTCACTGAATACAATTTTAATTTTGTATTCTGAACCAGAGAATAACTATAGAAGACGCGTGTACTGTGTTAGTAAAGATAAAAGTGCCGTTTTGTGAATTATTTCAATGTGGTGCTGATTTTGTCTAGGCACCGAAATTGCATTTGTATGTTGGTTTATTGGCACATTCACGTGATACTTTGTTCAAAATCTGAATTCATGTCAAGCTCTTAAGGCTCAACGGTGTAATAGTCGCCGTTAAAAAATGAGGGCAATATACACAGATAGGTCCAATGGTGTTGGATTGTGACGTGTTCACTCTAAACAATTTACACGCTTTCGGTTGTATCTTGTCCCCAAACAATAATCCTCACCTGCCTCCCTTGCGTTTCCTTTCTTGAATATTCAGCGCCCGCTAGTTTCCAGCCGGGAATGCTGGGTCACGCTGATGTCACGCAAGTCTTTCGTGAAAAGTACCGGGCTCGCAGTGGTAAAGAAAAGAAATGCGGACAAGACAGATGACGATTATTGTTTGGGGACAAGATACGACCCAAAGGGTGTAAACTTTCTTTAGAGTGTTCTAGTGGCGAATATTCTCACTTATGCTTCAACTATACTGTTTTGTGCTTCGTGTATAGAGTAAATGCAACGTGATGTGAGCACAACAATTCTGGAACACAAAACGTCATTTTCTCCCACTGAAAATTTAGCCCCGCGAAATGTAGAAGGCGCTGCCACGCCTGCACACGCCGCCATTGCAGGACCTACGGGCTTATATGGGAGCTTCGCGTACATGCGTCCATACACCGTGGTGTTACTGTGGGGCCAGTGTTGCGATTTTATTGATTTTGTCACAAGATTGAACAATGTTTTGCTGTGTTTACCGACAATTTTTTATCAGCGCCATGTTTAAGTGACAAAACAATCGAGGACATATCAGAAACTTCGAAATTAAGAAAACTGCTCCGAAAGTGAATTTATAGAACGGGGCTTATATTCAAAAGCTGCGATGAGTTACTGAAATTGCATGTACTCTGTGACCATGGTTGCGTTGACTCTGTGACCATGGTTCAGCAACGCTTTTCTGCACTCACGCAGGCCAGGCGTTGCGGAAATTAGCGCTGCTACGAAAAGGCTTAGCATTGTGCTTAAAATGACGCAAAACAAACAGCCAAGGAGAGAGAGACAGAGAAGTCATAAGGGAAAGGCAGGGAGGTTAACCAGGCTGAGCCCGGTAGGCTACCCTGCACTGGGGAAGGGGGAGAAGGGATTGAAAGAGGAGAAGGAAGAGAGAAGTTCACAGTTCACACCTCACACCTTTACAGTCAAGCGTTCATGGCTAAGTTTCATCACAGGCGGTCATGTAGGCTTGTGCACTTCAAAAAGCGCAGCAGCGCCTTTGTAGCCCTGTGCATAGAAGACGCACGAGGCCACGGGCCCAAGATCTTTTCGTCCGTAAAAGGCCTATCGTCTAAGTGCCCCAAAGCAGAAACAGCCAAGGAGAAAACGATAGGGCAAATGCGAGTGCGTGTCAAGCTGTATTGTTGTGCACTTTACCGAAGCAAGCGCCTTATGTCGAGATATTGCATTGCGCATGCGCGTCCTATCATGTTTTTGTGCCTACCCCTGCATCCATTTATTGTCAATGTGCTGTCCGAATCGTGGTCATTGCAGATAATAATGCTAATAGAGATAGCCTGCTGTGACTGTTGGGATGCGTTGCACGCTCATCCGGCCCAAAGGACAGCGCTCTCCTAGTGTTGTCTCATAAACTCAGTGACACGGTGAAAAGCCTGTCAGCCAACAAAAAGAAGTTTTGAGATTGCAAGACTTCAATTATATATCGCATACCGTTATACGTCGGGCAGATTTATTTATGATAGGTTGCGTAAATTCAAAAGTAAGGTCGACAGCGTTGCATCACATGGTTTTTCACTCCCTTCATTGTAAGCAACATCATTGCTCCCCTCTCTTTGAGTCAACCACCATAAGTGGTAGAAGAAGTATAAACTTAATTTATTTTTGCTGAGCAGATTGCCGCCCTGGTGGAATCCTGTATCAATCAGTAAACCGCTAATCACACATCTAGGTCATTATCTGAATGTAATTGTGCGGTCTCTCCTAGCAAAGATATTTCAATGTTGCTTCCCACAGAGTCTAGCAAAAGTATGTAGCGCTGCTCTTTTTTCTGCTACAATCGAAAAGGAAAATAAACTGTGGCTGTGCGATGGGTACCAAGAACGAGACAGTGGAAAGAGCAAAGGTGTTTGCTGCGACCACTGCCTGCAATGGTTTCACTAGTATAAATTCCATGCCGATGTTCAACATACCGGAGCTAACTTCCATACTGTGCGTGTGCAGGACTTGCACAGCAGTTTAGCACGCTGCTGCAGAAAAGTTGTTTTGTAGGCTATGCACAGGCAACCTAAACATGTAATGTGAAGTCATAACTAAATAATTTTGTAATGTTCGATGTACGCACATTTGTTAACTTTGTGGAGAAGTGTGTCGTGTGGTTCAGGATTCTTATTGCTGCATCTTCGGCTTGGTGTGACCAAGAAAAATTAATCGTACAAGGCAGATTTATCATTCACGGCACGCATAGTTTGCATAGCAGTATCTCGCCATGCAATATTTGAAGATTTCTTACCCGGTAAGCACCATCGCTTGAACAGTTCTGCTAAATACATTGCTTCGCGTGGTCAAGCGACCACGCTTATTATGGCAGAGGCAATATTATTATTCATTGCTCGCATAGCTTGCATACCACTTTTAAGCCTATCATGGTTGGACAGAAGAGACAATTGCTATACATTCGATGAGAAATGAAAACTTCGCGGCTTTTCCATGAGTAAAATGCTGTGCGTGATAAACAGCTCACGGCCAAGGCGATCAGGAGCCAACAGCTTTTTCCACAGCGTCTCACAAATCATCTCTATATCAAGACGCGTTGCCTGGCAAGGCAAAAATTCTCCAGCAACTTGCTCACGACAACAGCTCTCCTGACTTAATCAACAAGTTAACGCGCGTTGCACATGTCGCAAAAAGGAAACAGTTTGCCGACCGAGCTCACAGCAAAGCGCATGCCTACATCAAGACAACAGCTGAGACTTTAGAATGCAGCAGGTGCTGCGGAGCACGCGACAAGTGGGCTTCCACCGCTGTTCTCTAGATGGCGCTACATCGTCATGCACCCTAAAATCCCTATATAGAAAAAGTACCGCCATCTACTCTTTCCTCCGCCGTCTCCTCTCCTAAAGCGCCTGCTTTTTTTTCTTTGCTTTTTGCTTGCGAAAGCATGTCAACGGTGGTGCCCCTAGAAAGTCCACGTTGAAGCTTTCAGGCCGGGCGCGCGCCGCCGCTGCTGCCGGCGACTGCGGCTGTGCAGAGTTACTTTCAACATGGCTCTGAGGCGGAAAAAAAAAACTAAGTAGAAAGAAGTGAAAGCGCGCGCTATCATCGTCCAATCAGAGATACAGGAGCGAGAGAAGCGGCGCTGATCAAAGGATGGCGGTACTTATATAGGCGCTTTAATGCTCCCCACTATTTCCAGTGATGCTGCACTAGGTAGTGCGCATAGAATGACTATTACAAGTATGTTTTCTTCACGTTGACGTTCCTTCATGGCTGGATATTTGTTTCATGATAAACTTGAAGCATCGCCTTTATAATGAAATTACTGTTACATTACCTTTAAGGACGCTGTATAACAGTGGCTGCATGTGGTCTCTGTTACCGCATCTCTGGAGACAATAACACTAATATTTTGTAAAGAACTGATGGTTTCATTGAGGCGAATAAAACCACGGATACATTTTCAATGGCAGCGAAAACAGTGTTATGGAGAGATGGCTGAAAGATAACGAATGTTGTTATGCGCAACATATGACTCCAGCGGTAAGAAACATCTGCTGTTACACGAAATATATTAGAAGAAAAGGAGTACATGCAATCGGGCAAATCGCTTCATCAGAGGACACACATGGACCGACTTCAGTGTTCGAATTCAGGCTGAATAAGGGCCTTGCTCAAATTATCACCAGCATTAGCGTTCGGTTTGCTCTTTTGGTTCAAAAGTTCATATCAATGGCGAATATTATTTGACTCAATGTGGGAAAGTCAGCGTATTCATATATTGACTGTTCACGTCGTCCTCTATAGGCAAGGGCAAGATACAAAACGCTCAATGGCGGCGAGGTCAGGTGTTCAAAGATGGCAGCACTCATGCAGTGGTGCTCTACAGGATCCTTACACAGGAGAAATTGTTAATAACCGAAAAATGCAGCATTTGTTTGTAGCTAACGTGGTGCTGGTGACGTCAAGCGCGTATACACTTGACTCATTCGGTATGCCACCAAACGGGGCATGAATGTATTCCTTCCTGGAGCAGGAAAGTTACTAACCTTTGTGCAACCTAACCGGTGGCATTGGGCACAAGTGGAATATAAATCAACTGCCCCCTGTTATGTACCGCATAAGACTATTGCATATGTTATATGAAAGCGAACACTCCTATGCGCCAAGCGCGCAGTGCACTAGAGCACAGATAGCTGGCATTTAGCTGCTCTGTAATGACAAACGTGGTATTCGTCCTCCGGAAATCTTAAATTTGCATAGATTTGTGTGTTTTTCTTCTAAGCATCAGTCTGGTCGCTATGGGTACAGCGCGTGCTTGTAAATGATCGCTAATTGAATAGTTACCTAGAGTTGGTTTCGAAGTACCGACTGCGCATTTATTTAAAGAAATTAGTTTATATGCATGCGTAACCCAAATGTCGTACATTCTACTGTTGAGCACAACCATTCAACACTTCGAAAACTTATATTCTGGAGAATGTTGAATCAAAAGTATTTATTTACCGTCACTAGAGTAATGTATGCAAATTCGTTACCGTCATGCTGTCGACAGCATAGCCATCACCCCTAGTCCTACTTGTTGACTCACGCATGATAGGAACTTATGTGCAAAATTCAGCATTCGTTCGTTAAACGAAGCCTGTGACGGAATTTAGAAAAAGTAGTATAATTTTTTTTGTTGTAATCATTCTGTTGAAAACTTACCAGGTAGCAACGTATTTACCAAAAGAATAAGCATGCTTTTATGTCAGAAAAGTAAACGCGAGCGCACTTTGTAGTTACTACTGGGAATCTATTTTCTGACTTCGCATCGATCGGCGCGAAGACACCTTGTAATTTATGCTAGGCATGACTAGATGGGGCAGTAGCAAAGTGGCGGTACAATGCTTAATATTCTTGTAAGGCTCAGAATAGTAGGCAGCCGGTCGATGCGTAAGAAGGAAGGTTATCAAGCATCCGCAAGTACAGGTCATTAAGAAACGTGGGAAATATAATAACTGCTAACCAAAAAAATAAAGTATCAGTTTAGCAGCAAAATACTCTCTCTATTTGCACGTGGGTTTTGTTGTCATTGATAAAGTGTGTCCTGATGTGAAAATCTGATATGCAATGTCGCGTATTATTTAAAAGTGATCTGATGACGCCATCGCTTGCTGCAACAAATCGGCACCAACTTGCTATCCTACAGTTATCTTCAACTAGATTGAGTAAAACCTCCCTTCCGCAGTGCAATCGGTCCCACAACAGCATCTGAAATTGTCGCAAGGCAGAAGGAACGCTTTTCTTTTACGGCTCCTTCACACTGAGACATTCGTCGTCTAAAGTGGTACGGAATCATATTCGTTGGCGTCGAATTGCTGCCTAAACAGCCCTCTCCCACCCAACCACTCCAGACAAATCTCATTGCGATAGCATTTACAGGGACACTGCAGGCGAAATTCCGCTGCCGTTGTCACCACCACATTTACTGTGAGGTTCCTTACTAAGTCCACTTGCGATGTACGCCCGTCATGCTCCATGCCCCTTATGCTGTAGGTGCGAGGGAAAGCGTGAGAGAATGAGCCGAGAAGGATGATGAAGCGAAGAACATTTGACGCGCACCGTTTTCCCGCTCGCCCAGTGTTGCGCGCGAAAGGGGGAGGAGCGAGAGGCAGATGTGCGCGGCGTCTTCTCTTCTAGCTGGATGTTTCTGCGAACGACATGGCTGAGTGCAGCTACGCGCTTCATTTATTGGAGGAAACCTGCAGCGGTAGAAAGAGAAAGACTAGGCGAGGCAAGATAGATGGTGGCTTCGTTTGCGCTGTGTTAACGCGCGCCTAATGTTTTAGGTCGTGTAATGTCAAGTTTCGAAAACGCGTTGACGATAGTGGCAGAACGGAGCGTTCGCTCGCGTTGTGACAGCTAGCGAACGCCAGCGTATATAGTCACATCCAGTGTCCGCGGTTATTGATTGAGGTCTGCTGCTATTCGCTCGTTCATGCGCAACACTTTGTGTAATAATTTATTTGGGAAGGCAATGTTTACTGAAAATAAGAAAGCCGATTACACTACACCGCTTACTTTGTATAGTATTCTAAAAGTTTGATATCACAATCAATTCTTCGCCTTTCGGGCAAAAGTGCGACTTTTCTTGTCGTCGCTGCCACCGGAATCTATCGCCGTGGACCAATCAGAAGGCGAACCAACAAACCAGTCATCCGTCGCTGCAATCTGCAAAAAGCGACAACCGCGAGCGAGCTTGGTACCTCGCATGCTGTTTCCACTATTGCAACAGCTGTGATAGCAATGTACCGTATACACTCTACTAAGGGCCGTGCTCGTGTAAGGGCCGCTCCCCCTAACTTGACAGTCCAAATTGTGAAAAAAAAAAAAAATCTAGCCAGCAAACGGCAGCGTCGTCGCGTTTCGCGTACGGCGCATTTTGCGGGAGCCACCAGATGGCAATAGCTGTCCTGCGGCTTCGTCACGTGGCGCTATCTGTGAGCTTCGCGCGCGCGGCACTATCTGGGAGATCTTGTCGCTTTTCTCGCCGGCGCCATTGACCCTTTGTGCCGCCGTTCATTTTGACGACTGCCTATAGCACAACCGCTTGCCATTGAAAAGAAAAAAAGAAAAACACTTAACCGCGTACAAGGGCACTATCTGGATTGCGCTTTTCTCGCCGGCGCAATTGCCCTTTGTGCCGCCGTTCATTTTGACGACTGCCTATAGCACAACCGCTTGCCATTGAAAAGAAAAAAAGAAAAACACTTAACCGCGTACAATGCTGCGTTGAAACTTCCGATTGTCGCATACGCCGAACAAAATAGAAAACGTGCAGCCGGCCGGAATTTTCACGTCGACTACAAGTGCGTGCGTCGGTGGTGCGACCAAAAGGAAGAGCTGGCCGCAACAAACAAGACTAGAAAAGCATTCCTAGTCTTGTTAGGAGCATCGTTAGGTATGTATGGCACAATTAAATAGGTTTTTCCATACGTGGACCGAAAACTGAACACAAATTTCACACTCCTATGGAAGGGCCGCACCTCATCAAAATCACGAAAAAAAAGTGTGGCCCTTACACGAGCGTATACTGTAGTCGGCGAATGATAACACGGTTCTGTACAACGATCCCAACAGCAATATTGCCAAGAAGGAACAACTGACGCCGAAAATGAAAGTGCGCAAACTTGACGGGCGCGAGGTAAACTCCAAGGAAGCTGATTGGGATATCGCTAAGAAAATAGTATGTTACGAAAGTAGTATGGCTCTGCTTGTTTTCCCGGTATCTCTAGAGCTATTAGCAACTCGAATGGTATAAAGGGACAGCAATATGAATG
The DNA here is from genome assembly GCF_013339745.2 of Dermacentor silvarum. Classification (NCBI taxonomy): domain Eukaryota; kingdom Metazoa; phylum Arthropoda; class Arachnida; order Ixodida; family Ixodidae; genus Dermacentor; species Dermacentor silvarum. The sequence goes on from NC_051164.1 coordinate 45,217,580, forward strand.
GCGTCACATTTCGGTAGAACTTGCTCTTGGCCTAGTTAGTTCTTGCTTGACTTAGTTCGCAGCTGACAAAATTGCGGGTTGTCTTTGCCTTTTTTGTATGCGCGTTTTTGCGGCAATTATGTCACATTTTGGTGGCCGGATATTCCGCACCCCTCTAAGCGCTGAATACTCCAGGGGGAGCGAGCCATAAAAAATTAAAAAAAAAACCGTCTGCGGCTGTAGTTTACTGCGACAGTATAGTATGAAACTCGAAAGTGGCGTTACTACATAAGTCTGTTTTGATGCACTGAAAGTGTCATTATGTTATCGTGACGTCAGGACAACTTGTCATCATCAGGTTTGCCTTCGTCTTATCGGCGAAGATAAGAAAATCAATGCCGGTTGGTGTCAATGCAAATGAAGCTAATATTTCCTTCTCTCATTGTGTACTTTGGAGCTGACCATGCAATAAAGGAAATTCTGACAATTAGTTCGCGAAAGGGATAAAATGATCAATAGGGGCTGTCACCAACATCATCCTTTGAGAGTATATAAATGTAAAAAGACGTTCTTCTTTCTAAACTGAGACCGGTTATTGCACTTGGTCGCACCATGCTCATTTTTGGTTTTAAATGCCGTATACTTGAAATATTTTCGTGGACATTGAATAAAATTATTTGCTTCTAAATAGTTTTTTTCAATTCGATGAACCTCCATGCATTTTAATTACACCAAGGACTGAAAGATCTTCCTGTATTGAAGGTAAAATACAAGCTGCATTCTTTAACAAATGTTTTACCTCTGCACAGAGACTCACAGCTATAGTTCTCTTACATAATTCTACGCGAAAGTACGGTTGGCTCCAAGTCCTTTGGGAATCTGTCATAATTAACAAATGTGCTAAATTTAATTGCGAAAGAAGGGAAAGAGAGATCATCCTCACAAAAAAGTGAAGGCCCTCATTGTTTGCAGTGCCGTCTAAAGTAGTCTACGGCGATATAGTCAAAGCCGAGCTGGAGAATTTTAGATCTATCGCTGATTCTTTCCGACCGCCAACAAATGTAGCAACGTTTGAATATCGACACGAAACATTATATCAAAAGTTCATTTATACCAGCGTCTGGAGAAACTTGCAAAGAAATACATAATGAATCGGCTGTAGTATAAACAATCGAACGTACATACCATGTAAAATTTTCACAGGGCCAATTTTAATGATAAAACGGTAACAGAAACTGCCTGATTAAAAATGCTCTCGTTCAAGCAGCATTTCTTGGAGAGGGTCTCTTTCACTAACATTTTAGTTCTTTTGTTTTTGTTTTGTTCTTACTTAAAACGACATTTTTTGTGTGGGAAAGCGGGAAATCTGGTGTGCTTGAGTCTTGCATTGAATGTCTACATCGGAAGTCTGCAGAACTTTTCGTGCGGAGTTCTGATTCAGTATGCTCTGTGTGAGTAGAAGATCCTGTACTAAGAGAACCAGTTAATGGATAAGATGTCGATATTTGCTTTTGTGTAAGTTTTGAACATACACCATGGAGACATGTGCATGGGTAGAGGCTCTACCTATGGCCGGCGCCAGCTGACTAGACAATAATTGCGCGAAGGACTACACGAGATTCCTTTACAAGACGTTTCATTGCTTTTTCAGCTTCACTGCTATAGCAGCACCTATGTTCCACAACTTCAAGCGTTCCTATTTCTCGTTCCTTTGCACAGCAATTGGAATAGGTGGCAAGATGAGGTTCATTGCGTAAACATCCTTTTTCTTCCTGAGACTTACAATCAATGCTGTCGTAATTTTGTTCCCATAGTCGGCATCGAGCAACCAAACTAGGGACCGTGGCTTGATTTCAGATGGACAAATTGGTCCTGTAAACCTAGCAATCACCCATTCCGTAGGCGCCTTCTTGGTCTCGACCAGTCATGTAAATCAGCATACAGAAACAACTACAGCAACTGAAAACTAGTCTAGTACTTCTGAGTGGTTCAGGCTCGCGTCTATTCCTCCAACTAAGCCTTTCGAAGAAGCACAATCCACGAGAATAAACGGGCTTTCCGGACGGGCCACAAATTCGGAACACTTCAGTATATCTCAAACACACTACTGGTCTGTTGTACACCACGGAATACCGCCGTAAGCACATCGGTGAACCTCGGTAATCTTAGAAATTATGAAATGGCCTCTCTAAGCTCCAGCTGAATCACTTTCGGGTTCTTATTCGGTATTGATCCACCATTGGTAGGCGCCAAAGCCACACGGACACTATTGATGCCATTATGTAAAAACGAGTGAATCGGCCAATCGTGGGCAAAGATAGAAGATAACACCCAAAAAATGCCGTTCACAAGGACAAGTAGAAGACATCACCTTAGTCTGATTAGATTAAATTCACAATAAAATATACGTAAAACAGTAAAAAAAGAGAGAGACAAGTCAAAGAACAATGAAAGACGCTAAACTAAAAGTAGGACACCGCCACTCAATACTTCACCACACCACACCACTTCAAACACAGCAAGCGTCGTGATGAGACGACTGCTTCGATCCGCGTGGGATTACGACTGCTGGAAACGTCCAGCTGTGGTTCGTGCCGCCACTATGATGTTTTCCGTCCTCCTCTGCTTCCACCACTAGCTTCGATATCGCCGATCGCGGTGGCCTTTCACACAAAACCAACAACTCAAAATTATTAACAAATACCCTGGCATTCATAATGATAACGAACTTAAATTTGCTTATTCTCAGGAATACTCATTCTAGATACCTACTCGTATCTCTGATGTTTGTTTCATTTATTGCGATCACGCATAGCTGAAAGTGTTCGCAACAATGCAAATGCGACGTTTATCATCCTCGAAAGAAATGATTTCGAAATATTACACTGTCACCAGAAATATCTAAAACGTTGTGTACATTGCAGGTGAGGCTGCTTCTTTGGAATGGGGAAGGCTTTATGACATTTGGGAGCAGACAGTGTAAACACACTGATTTTAATGTTTCTCTTAAGCTGCCTGCTTCACTGACATTCTTTTTCTCAACCTCGCATGTATTGTAAACTTTACCGGGGGGGGGGGGGGGGGTGGAAGGCGCATACCCAGTGTCGCTATCTGCAACATTTGTGGATGGCAGACAGTCAGAAAGGCCAGCAAGCAGACAGAGCATCAGTCACTGAACAACATTAGTACCACGCACATCATGCAAATCATACGCCTGCGGATGTTGAAAACTGTCATGAGAGAATACTGTTATCATCAGTAGAAGTTCTAGAAGGAAAATGAATTATATAGCTTTGTTTTGAACAATTAAAACTGATCACTAACCGCTTACTCAGTATAAAAACAGAGCGATACTGCTGATACGATGTTTTATACGAATGTCCAAATGACCACATTTAGAATGCTACGCCTAAGTTGATTTCTTTGAGAAATACCAAACCAATACTGCATAAACACTTGCACCACTGGACGGAAAAGCAGCGAATTCAAACTACTTTGATTGTTTATATCTTATAAAGAGACAATATTTTATAAACGGACTAAACAAATGAATCGCTGTACAAATGACATGTACATACCACCAAGGCTCTGTGAAGTGTGCACTGGGTACTAAAGGAGTTCAAGAAGTTTTTTTTTTTTGTGAACTGTCTTACTAGGCCAAGACGCGGTATTGTTTGGTTGTATAGCGGAACGTTCATCATAAGTTCAATTGCATAGATATACTCTAACGGCATCCTTGTAGCGGATACAATTGGCATATCTCAGTGAGAAAAACCGACAATCGAGAGGGCCAGCTAAAATATAAATTTGTGTGTCTTGTAAACCATTCGCAAGGTGACTATAGCGCAACCATTACTTGCCCTATTGCAATAAAAAAATGAACTAGCCACTGATCAACTGTCGTCTTCAAAAACACCCACCCCTGATAGAATCTCACCTTAATTTTCCAAAGTTGCAAAGCTCTTAAGGCAATTTCGACTCTCATATGGCGGATTATTTCGATAGAATTTTATATGAAGACCCTTTGGCCGTCGTTTTGCCGCTCCATACCAACCAATATACACATTGGTCGTACCGTTCTTGAGTATTACTAGGCTTGTCAAGAGCAACCCGCAATGTTCCGGTGTACCTTATGACAGTGTTGGCCCATGTCAGTCATTGATTTCTATTTTCTGTCGTCGAACACGCGAATGTTGGCTCTCACTTACTTAGAGGCAGCGGACTGTAATAACCACTGTTTTACTAGTTTATTGTTAATGATCGTATCTGAGAACCAGTTTTTATTTATTCTTGTGTTGAGCAAGGTTATGCAATGTCTGGTCTGCTTTCTGGGTTCATCTGGAACAGCTGCGTCTGAGCACCAAGTCGCTGGTTTTCTTAGAAACGGTGATGTTATAAAAACTCATTTATTTCAGGAAGACTCTTTGTAAAGCTTCACAAACCTACAATTTGATATGTTTTATTGTAAAACTGCATAGTTTTGGAAACGATATCGAGTAATCTGCCCTATTCGCTAATAAGAATTGATAGATAGGTTGAGAAATATTTATTGTTTATCATCAATAGTGGAAACGTTACCAGCGTTAATGTGAGAGCGTGCGTCATTGTAAGGGAAGGGCTTTGTGACATTTGGGAGCAGACAGGGTGAACATTCTAATCGCGTTGTTGACAATATCATGCACTGGTAGCCTAACAAAGGTACTTTATTATGGCTTGGAGTTATGAATGCAGCCATCAGCAAAAGCGTCACTCGCAGTAACCTTTGCGAAAAGGTGAACCAAGCCCAGCAAGAGGAAAATAATCGTTAGTCAGAGAATGTTATTATAGTCAAATAGCGGCTCAAAGATATGTTAACGTACGACACACCTAACAAGAAGAAAACGCGCGAGGTTTTTGTTTTTGGTTTTTGTAGGGGGCTGGAGGGCTGTTGTGATGGTGTTCATATAGCACATAGCAGAAAGGTATAAGGAAGTGAAATAGTTTCACTTAGAATGTAAGTTCGCCTATTATTTTAGGTTGATTGTCAAACATTCTTTTTCGTCGGAACTTTGCACGCAGTAATACTTACTATGGTAGGAAATTGACTCTAACACACCACGTTCTGTTACCACGAACTTCTTGAAAGCAGTCATATTGCATATAACGGGGGGGGGGGGGGGGGGATATAGCAGGACCATGTGCAGAAATGAACGAGATTAAGTTCATGATGCACTAGTGCAATATGGTTGGCCAATGCGTACATGTGGCAAACTTGTTGACAAACAATGAAATAGTACAAAGAGGCGCACCAGCTTAGTTATCTTTCTATGGGCTGGAAGTATAGCCCATGTGACAAACAGTCTAGCTCCTGTCTATTTTAGGCTTGCGTACAACTATTCAGTACCATAGTTTTTTTTTTGAAATAGCAGCAATACCACCGTGTTTCGTAGGAGGGAATACTTAGAGTGAGAGATGTACCTGACAACTGATTTAAAACTGTAAACGTGTGGCGCATTCCGCAAACAATATTTCTGGAAATACATCCTTAACCACTGAATGTAAGTGTCGACTCACTTTAGTGGTTGTGCATTTCAAAACACTAATGCAATACTATAGAGAACACGTTTTTTATTCTGAAGAAGCGATAAAAGCTGGATAATGAGTTTTAAGGGTACTGTGGCACTTTTGGTTGCGCCTTCATCATTGTCAGGTTATCTACTTATGTTCACCTACCTGTTCGCCGTATTGGGAAGTCTAACAAAACGTTTTCTCTTGTGCAATGGGGATCGCACATACACCCTTCTAGCAATGTATCGTCGGCAGTCAGATGTACTAACCACTTTCTAGCCTAATGTAACTTTGGTGCTTCAAAATTTGTACGAAGTGAAACATGCCACTCCAGCTTAGAAATTGGGGAGTTTGTGTGTGCAATTTGGAGGTCGTCGAAGGTGACAATGCCGCCGAATAAGGCAAAGTTGCCACAGCGCCTACAATTTGTTCTTGCGAACATAATGACACTCACTGTGAGAGCTCCGCGAGGTCGTCATGAATGAGTTGAAAAGCCGAATAATCCCTGAAGTCAGCTAATATTTTATCGTTTGGCGGTGCTTTATTATTAAGGAACTTTGGGATAGCGTATCAATTATTGCGCCTACCAAAAGCCAAGAGAGCATAGAGCTTGTCGTGCTTAGTTACATTTATAGGCTGCTCTGCACTTAGAGTGTATGCAACCTGCTTGATGTTGAGTACCCAAGTAGGCCTCTTCTGATTTATTGGCTGGGCCATTACCGTCGATTGCTTATGCCACGTAGTCTAATTAAATTGCTTTCTACAACAGTATCTCTAGCGTGCGACACCAATTTCATAGCTTCGCGTATGGGAGCCAGACCTGTATCTCCAGTCACATCTCCTACACAAACATGGACAGCCGTGCGTTCACCTGATTTGCGCTGTTACATGAAGGATTTTCATTGGCGATATCAGTGGGCCTTCTACCTGCAACAGACAGGCTTGAACGCTGGGAAATGGTACCAAATGATAAATGCATACCCTGCGCACAAAAAGAGACCAACACGAATGTAGTAAAGGAGTTCGTTGTAGCACGAAACTTGTTAAAGCTGGTTGCAAAAATGTTTGAAGTATCCATCATGCGCCTACCATGGTGTGGTGGTCAGTTTGCGAGCCTCTTCTACTACCTCGATAGCTACGTTTCTTCGCGCTTCCGCAACATTGTAGAATGATCTCGGTAATCAAATAAGGCAATGTACTCCGACTGAGCAAACTACAGGAGATAGCAAGGGGTCATTTAGAAGAGCAGCAGTTGTTCGGCGCTGGTCTACGCGGTGCCAGATGGACCCTGGCTGTACTTAACCGTCTGTTTGAGCAGAGACTTTTTTCAGCCACAATGATGCCTAAAGTTATGTTTGCCTGAGTGTCGACTTTGTATTTGTGTGTATACCCCGGATGTCGTTCATAAATTCGAGGCTGAGAAATGTTCTTGCGTATACACTGTAACAGTACTCTTGAATTGAAAGTGGCAGGCCCTTTATTAAGGAAACATAATTTCATGTTTTGTTTCAAGGTTCCATCGTCCTACCGGAAAATGAACTCACATTCTGGAGCGAAGATTTTTTCGCCAATCTACTGTGGTTTTTCATTCTCCAGTTGGAAATTTGTCAACAGTGTGTGGCCGTATATCGGCGGTCACAAATAAATGTCTGCAAGAAATAAAAAGGAGTTTGTGTTACGCCAAGAGCAAATACTGTGCAGTGTATTTACGTAGTATATTACTGTGCAGTATATTTTACGTAGTAGTGATGGTGAAGAAAACAGTCGCAAAACTGTGAATGACGAGGTGGACTTTATTGGGCGAACGTGTGCCCACAAATGTAAGTTGCACTCAAAGCACAACGATAGCGACGAATAAAGTTGGCGATCATCGAAATCTGATCAGCGGCGAAACGCGTCGGCTTTTATACATGAAGTATCGAAGGTTGCAGATTCATCCCTGGTGCCAGCGTGTCTTCAAGAAAGCACTCGACAATTCGCGTCGCTCATACAATCAGGTTACCTAAGCGTCGGTGACAACAGACAACGAACAGAAGCATCGATAATGTTCGAGAAACTTCCGATACATGCAGGCGCGTCCTGTGCCTAGCGATAACGTTTAACATTTGTTAGCCGTTGAAAAGCAGTCGCTGGTGAAAGATAAACATGTACACATGTCAATATGGTGGATTTTGCCCAATTATCTAATTTGGTTTATTAGGGTTATATTATTTACCTTATTCTTTCTATTAGGGTTGAATAGAAATATTGTGGATGTTGTCGTGAATAGAGCGACGACAGTTTTCGCGGAATCTGTGGTCGTATGTGGACGGATTGCAGCGATCTCAGAAGTAAAACTCGCGAAATACCGGTCAACAGCCATGGCACGCCTCCTTGGCCGTTATAAAACGTGATGCCTTGAGTTTCAACCTCTGTAAGGGCCGTGGAGTATTTGATGAGGAGGTTTACGGTTACCGCCCACGTTGCGCCTTATAGGGACGTGAGTGTGAAGTCCGCCAGTGCCGGGTATTCGATTCCGCTTGTTGCTTTTGAACCATGTTCCCTCGGCATCGCAGCCCGATGCACTACAAATTCGGCCACTCACTACCACATACACACGCTGGCGTGAAAACGTTTAGAGACATAGATAGAAAGTCTGCGTTCGGAAAGACCGTGAAGAACCCTAAGAATCTGAATCGCAATAAAGTTTTTGGTAAGCTGCATCTACGGTAAAGAATGGTTACGTTGGCAAACAGTTCCTTTTGTTTTTGTCATTTTTATTTATTCTTTATTAATGCTTGTGTATGTTCTGTTGATGCCAGCAACGTACCAGGCAGAGTGGTCATACGCGTGGCAGTGCCGAGTGCAGAGTGGTCGTAGTCCGGCAACGCTGAAATTTCTGCAACAAATTGTACCCTCGTAGGCCCGAAAAGTCGTTATGAGCACTTGTATGTCTTTGATAAATTATACCTATCGTCTTATAGGAATCTGTCTCAAAGCTACCAATCCTGCTCAAAAGGACCAAATAACTCCCAAGCTAAGCCACTCTGAAGGCTGCGTGCGGGAATAAATTTAGCTCCACTTGAGTCATGCGTGACGTACATGTCATGTATTTGTTTCCCTTATCTGCTCAACAATACTAACGGGAAGCGTATGACTTCAACTGACGCGTTAGAAGGCGCACTTGCTCGCTCTCACATTTGCAGTGAACCCGCTATGAAGAAATATTTTCGGCGCAAAGTGGGATCCCTCCATCTTGCGCGAGTCTATTCACGCCATTTCTGGATCCTGCGCGTCGAACGCTGGTCTCCACAGCCGAGCAAGCGTAGAATTTCTGCAATGATTTGCCAATTTCTAGGTTGTTTATCTCCTGATAAGAACTGGTTTCGGCATGACGTACTCGATCTACTATGTCTCAGGGACCGCGTTCAAATGCGACAACTCCCTCTTGGATTGACAAATCTACTGCCATCCTATACTTCTCATATTGCTGCTGGGGGCTAAATTTAGCTCTTATTTGCGTCATTGTGGGCCACAACGTTGCCATCTCTGCACGCAATTCTGCATATTTGAGTAATGAATTCCTAGCCTCTAAGCGTATCAAATAATGGAATGATTAGTAGATTTGAACATATAAGCATAATCCTATACCATGCTTTCATTACATGCCGTTAAGCCAAGTAACTATCTCAGAACGACTGTGAAGCTGTTCTATGTAAAACAATTATGCATCTCATTTATTCACCGCTTGCGTGATGCTTTTGCGTATTGGCTACGTGTATTTCACATCCTCTCTTTTCCCGTGCATACAGCTCGTAATGCGTGTAAGCCTCTGAGCCTGCTTTTCGCAAAGGTCAAGGAGAAGACCTTTGACTAAACGCATTGCTGTCTGGAGAATAATATTTAAAAAATCAAAGGTAGAAGAAAGAAATTAAACTCAGGCAAGGCTGTATAATGCGAAATGTATAATTGTATATTGCGAAATGTATAATGAGAAATGCATAATTTGTTGCAGCTCATTTATATACAAAGAAAAAAGAAGGAGACCTAGTACAGAGCCCTGAGGGACTCCAGTAACGATATTTGGTCTTGAAGAAGTTACGTTATTGATTTTCACGACCTGAGATAGATCTTTCATTAACTTAATAAAAAGTCGAATACTGCCTCGAAACCCACGATATTTAAGTTTGTACAATAATATGCAATGATCCACTGTGTCGAATGCTTTCTTCAAACCTAAACAGACGCAAGCTACTAGTTTATTTAGTTGTAAAGCTATTTTTACCTTTTGTGTTAACGTGATGACTGCAGTAGGTGTTGTGAAACGAGGTCTGAAGCCATTTTGCTGATGACAGAGAACATTGTACTTATCCAGGAATATTTTCGTCAGACTCGATATAATTTTTCCAAATACAGTATTTACTATGCTTAAAACAGAGATTGACCTATAATTTGAAGGGTCAGACGGATCACCTTCTTGATGGAATTTAATGACTTCTTAAAGAATTTTTAGTGAATTTGAATACTTTGCTTGTGTAATAGAATGATTGAACATGCGACACAAAACTGGGCCTAGGATATCAATATTTTCCTTAAGCAGCCTAACAGAAATTCCATCGTGCCCTGACGCTTTATTGTTAGGTGTATTTACTCCGAGGACAAGTGAATTTACTACTGCATTTAGAGCGGCAAGAGCTTCACTATTTAGTTGTTGTAGTTGAGTGGCTAGTGCTGGAGCTACAGTAGTGAAATGCGTTTTGATGTCTTCAACAGTGTCTGCATCGACAGTGGAGGAAAAAACACCTGTTTTTTTCTTTTTACCAGTAACCTCAGTTACTATTCGCCACAGTTGTTTCGAATCGTCAGCAGCTTGACTGATACGTTGCGAATTGAAATATCTCTTTCTGATACTCATCATGGACACCGCTTTATTGCGATATTTCCTGTAGTGACCTAAGTAGTAAGCATCACTCCTATTATGCCTCTATTTGTTATGCCAGTATTCTTTTGTTTTAAGGATTTCCAAAATTTGTGTCATCATCCATGGACATATAGTCTGATTATAAGAACTTCGAGTATATGTACAGTTACACTGAGTAATCAAATAGCCATTTAAGTAAATAAGTTGGAAAACTCTATGTGTACAATATTATTGTACATTGGTTCAAAGTCGGTCTCAAGGATTTTGTCTAAACGTGTGATAAACTAATGTAGTTATAAGCCTCCCGTCATCTTTGCTCTTTAGACTTTGGCTGTTAAATGCCGTGAAGATAGGCAAATGGTCTGAAAGAGGCATACTGTGCAATTCACTATTAATTCCAGATTAGGTAATCGTCAATGCATGATCAATTAGAGTAGCCGTGGTGCTTGTTACACGTGTTGGTTCACATGTTTAATTTCGGAATTTGAACGATTTGAGGAGGTAAGAGTAATCCTTTTGTATTAGATTAAGTACATCAATAATTACTTCACCAACGATTACAGCCTGCGTAGCTTAGCAATTTCGTAATCAAGAGAAAATTGATTCCATTTTATCGAGAAAACTGCCAAGGGTCGCGTTTAAATGTCGATAGACCACGGCTACAACGTAACCAGTTTTTATTTTCGCAAACAGCACTTTATTATCACAGATGGGAATGTAACCGAATGCCGTATTGTAAAATCGAGATTATTTTGCACAAGGGCGACACCGCCCCCTCAATATTGTGACACACGCGGGAGGGATATTTATCTGTACCCTGGCATATCTACGATTTCATTGTTCAAAAGCCAAGTTTCACTTGTTGCAATGGCGTCATACAAGAAATTATGCACCGAGAAAAATGAGGTCAACAGGTTTACATTTTTTCTTAAACTGCGTATGTCGCAATGAAAAACGGCTGCATTTTTGTTCAAAGAAAGGTGATCAATTTGCTTTGATGTGTAAGTCATTTTGGTTAAAGATTGCATCTGTCAGGCAGCCCAAATATATGGAATCACACCGTTTGCGCCTAAATCTTCTTCACTTGCAAGGCTGATGACCCTAGAATTATCTGTATTCCGCTTAAGTACTTTGCCATCCGATACCCAGGTGAATTTCCAATATTGCTCTCGCTTCATTTGGATGGCCTTGGCGAGTAGTGCCTTATATTCAGGGCATGGATGTTTGTTCACGCACAGTGTTCGATCTTATTTCGCACTAAGCATTGCTGTTGTTGGTATTTTTTTCTAGCGGCTTGCAGGATCATTTCGCGTTTTCGGTGTGAATTAAACCTGACAATGACATTTTCTGGCCCACCACTCTTTGTGCGCACACAATGAATGATATCAGTGTCTCCATCAACAAGATCAACATTCAAGGATGTTGCAATCTTTAGCATAGTTTCATAAAGAACTTCATTTTCAGAGCAGGGGATGCCTTTCAATTCAAGATTGTTTCTGGGACTGTATTGTTGCAATTAAGTCAATTGCCGTTGTGTTTCTGTAAGTTCTTTCTCCAACCGCTTCTTTTCTGTTGGACAAATCAGGCTTTGTTTCTGCACCTATGAAAGTTCTTGTCAAAGGTTTCCAAATTCTTGCTTGAACTCTCCACAGTTACTAGTTAAAAAGCCGAGTGAAGCTGCAACTAATTTGAGCTCTGCTTTTATGCTGTTGTTATATCGGTCGATATCTTTCATTTCTGTTGTTACTTCTGACGAAACTTAAGCAAATATTGCGGCCATTTTCACCACAGTCTTAACAACCATCTTTATAGATCCACGTGGTTTGTCTCCAATATCTCTAGTGAATAGTACGAGAGCGTCACTATTTCCACTTTCCATGATGGAAAGCAAAATATCAACAGTACATCAACAAAAAGCGCGCATCGAACAATGGCGTAATACGGCAACAGTGAGCAGTTCAGCAGCCTCAATATACTGAGTACAAACAGTAAAAAAATGACCTTTGGCCCACCTGCAGCGGTTTTAGCACGTCATGCTGTTGAAACTGCTTACGAACCACTCTGATCAGCAGAGTGGTTCTAATGAAGAGTTACATATTTTTATGGGCAAAATAAGAGGGAGCACATGAGCGCATGACAGACAGACACCGACATCTGGGACAGTCTTTCATTGGGACAGTCATTGTACAGTCATTCATTTCAGTGTTTCGTCCCAGAAAGAAAGAAAGAGACAGACAGACAGACACAAAGACAGAAAATGTTGCAGAACCTATTTCACGATGAATTATGGCGTTACTCCAATTCGCATTGAATTAATGTAGAGACACGGCGTATTGCTAACGCAGAAACTTGTATGCAGCTGGACGCCGCTTTCACGCTTCTTACTGTCCACGCACCTCCATATAGCGGCGCCTTAGTGAAGTCTGCGAGTAGCGCGGGTTCGATCCCCTGGTTACTTTCGAACCTGGTGCCGTCAGCCTTGCAGCCCCGTGCACTACCCATGCGACCACTCACTACCAATGACGCAACTTCGCGGGAAAACGTTTATAGGCATATGCAGAGAGTCTGCCTCTGGAAAATACCTGAAGAACCTTAAGAATGTGAATCTCAATAACGTTTGGGTAAGCTGCATATACGGTAAAGAGTGGTTCCGTTGCTGAAGAGTTCCGTTTGTTTTTGTAATTTTGATTTTTTTTATGAAAGCTTGTGTGTGCGCCGCAAGCTCAGCTTGTGTTTTCATTCTGTTGATGCAAGCGACGTACCAGGCAGAGTGGTTATACGCGTGGCAGTGCCGGGCGCAGATTGGTCGTTGTCCCGCAACGTTGAAATTTCTGCAACAACTTGCAAACTTGTAGGCCCTATGATGGGCAACTGTAGGATGGGCACCTGGGGCAATATTCTGAAACGTTCCACTTCGGCGCAATTTCTTTTTCGCTTTCAGGCGCGCGATTATTGGCTGTTTTAGCAAAATTGGATGAGCTGATTGTCTGGTTGAGCCCGACATCACCCAATGTTGCTCAACCAGCCAGTCAGCGCGCGCCTGAAAGCGAAAAAAGAAATTTCGCCGAAGTGGAACGTTTGAGAATACGGCCCCTGTATGTGTTTGATAAATAGTCAGAGCCCTTCCACCGTGCGAAGAGGGGAATTCCAGCGAAACTCACACTCTGGTGGGATTTGCTATGTTGGGGCTTAGCTATATTATGGTGGCTAGAAGGGAAGGTGTCAGAATCGGCGCGCGAGAGAAGGAGCATCTCTTCATGACGATGCGGCGGCGCTGCTGTCGCCACTGAGACGCCTGTGCTTTCGCCTTGAGCGGCGCGGCGGCTGCTCGCTCGCGCGTGCTTGAACAGAGGGACTTAAGGGAGTGGCGCTATTGATATAGACCATGAAACTTGGCCTTACCATCATAGCTGCATGCGACGGTACCGCGGCGCCGAAGCGCTGTATAGAAAAACCCTACTGCTGTCGCCAGAACAAACGCCAGCTAAATGCTAGAGGTCAAGACGAAAATAAAAATACCTTCTGATAAGAGATTGATGCAGAAAACTTACCAACATTTTTTAAAAAGAATTATGCCCCGATCGTATAAGCAGAAACACAAGAAACGTTTATGGTAAGATCATTGAAGTGAAAGAAATGTTGCACTTTATTTACAACCACATACACAGTTCTGCATACATGCTATAATAGCATTACAAATGCAACATAATTTGGCAATATTGGCCTTTCGACAACTCCAGCAAGAAAAAAAAGCGCTGATGTGTATGTTATGTTGCACGTCTCATTTTGAGAAACTTCATCCTGTCTCTTTTCCCCTGCCTTGCTGCATTCTCAGCTGAAATTAAAAAGTGCATTCTGGTCAAAGTGAAAAAGCGAATCACTTTATTTGTCAGCTCTATATTGTGCTTTGCGCAGCCTACCAAGTTCAGCTTGTTTAAAGACAGACAAGAAATGAGGTCTCGAATGCTGTCCGACTTCAGCTTGTTAAAGCTGAAGCAATATGTGAATGCATCATCCATCACAGCAATCAGTTCCCTCAGGTCCTGAGATGGGTAGAGGAGTCCTCCCCTGTCAGTGTACTTTGTGAGGCACGATTCCTCTGGGAGAACAGAATCTTCTCCTTTCAAAAGTAACTTCAAACATTCTGGGCACTTAGTTTTTTTTTAGCATATTCCTGGCAACGTATCCACAAACATAGTATGTTATGCGAGAGTCACTTTTACATTGAACCATATCCTTATGGTCTGGAAGTGCGTCACCTGCCTTTACCAGTTCATGCACTTCATTCAGATGGCCCACATCGAGCAGCTCATCCAATTTGTCCTGCAAATCTTTCACCTCAGAGTTGCTGTTGGCACCAAGAACGCTATTCAAAAGGCCTTGTGAGACGCTTCCTGTAGCAGGTGACCGTGCCAAACTATAAAAGCTGACGCAGTTTACAGACATTAGAAACTATGAAGGTGTAGGGTGGTCATTCGACCCAGACATCTGTCTGAGGATGCCAAACAGGTTCTCGATTGCGCCCTGGCTCAAACGAGCGGTCAGTAGATATTTGAACTTCAAGGCTTCTGCTACATAGGTCAGCAGTGACAGCGTACTGGCCAATGTTACACGAAGGCCCTCGGCTGTAGACTGGCTGAGGAACCCAACATTGCCACTAGAGGTTTCCCACTCATTAAGGAATTTGAGAAACTTTGCGATACTTTTGACTTGCTCGTTGCCAGGTCTCAAGCCGTCTCGACCACACCGTGAAGTCATGGCAGATATCAAATCTCTCATAATGGAAACAAACTGAGATGTAGCTTCCGTGCACCCAGCACCATAGCAGCTTTCTATTTCCTGCCTGTACATGTATAGTCCTCTCAACACCTCATCGCTGAAGTACCTTAAAGCAAGGTTTACTCGTTGTTTCTCAAATCCGTTAGGTTGACAAACAACTGATGTTACATGCAGCATTGCTTTAAGAACCACAGTGCTGCGGCTGTCATACTTGAGTGCTTCTTTCAGATATTCGCTTCCAACCCTCCCCACTGGTGTTTTCACTCCACGTGATGTAATAGAGTTACGAACACATTTTACAAGATGGGGGAAATCTGAAATAAAATGTAGAAAGCGACTTGCATCCACTGGATGTTGAACTTTGCACACCCTCTTTGACAGTTTCCCAGTGATGCCGAAAATCTTCCACATGCTCCTATTCCAGGACGCTCCATCGCATGTGAAGTCCACATGCAGTCCACATTTTTCAGCGCAAATGACTGCATCCACAACTATTCTCGACAAAACATCAGCCTTTACATTGCCGCGCGCTCTAAAGACGCCGAGGATTTGCTGCCATTCTCCTGTAAATGGCTGAAATAGAAGAACGAGTCCATGATCGCAAATTGCTCCTTCGTCTTCAATACGGGAATAGTTCCCGAGATCAACAAACCCTTCGACGATTCCTTTACTGCTGACAGACAAATTCTCATACAGTTTCATTTCATCCACCAAAATTGCGCCGTGTTGGTAGTACGGGTCAACGTCTTTTGCCTTCTCAGCGACAGCTTTAAGCAGCTTTTCATTGATGCCAAACCCGCTCTTGTACTTCCCTATGTACTTCCGAAAACATGAGGGGCTCGGAACAATCATGACCTTATGTGTTCGGATGTGTTCATATAATCTCGGACTTTTCATGTGCATAACAATGCACTCCAAGATCCATTCTTTCTCAAATATAATTCCATTTGTGCTTTTTCTTTTTGAAGCTTCAAAACAAGCCCCTACTTGTAGCTGCTGCTTTCGTGTGAGGCCTTGCAGCTTCTTTTGAAAGTGAGTACTGCGCACAGATTCATTCTCCATCCTCATTTTCTTAATGCGCTCTTCAAGCTTGGCAACATTTGCTTTCTGTCGTCTAATCTGTGAAATCTTTGCTATGAGCCTACGCAACTTGTCAACATGAGACTTCTTAGCTTTGTTGCGTTTGTATGATGCTTGGTTCAAAAGCAACTTGCGAAAGTATTTACAGTGCAGGCAGCGATCTCCGTTCAGCGATACACCAAAACATTTCAAACTGTAAAAGCTGCCTGCATAAGCCTTGTGCCTGCATTTGTTTTGCAGATTTTCAGAGCTTACCTCCATGCCAATTCCTTCACATATTTTCATGGAATCCATTTCTATCAAAAGCTCCTTAACAGCATCGATGTTGTCAACATCTACAGTTTTCACCATTGAGCCCTGCACATAGACCGTGCAATGAACACTTGTGTCCGTGGGAGAGCACAACAGCAGTTTCTGGAACCACAATGTACAATCACCTGAGATACACACTGAAAATGCCACAACATCGGGGGCGTTAGGCACGCGGTGCTTAGTCCAATACATGCTTAGGAGGTCTTGTTCCTTGAAACTCTCAAACCAATTGTGCCTGGTTCCGACGACTTGGTGTGTCACCAACGCGTTGTCGGTCACGTTGCTGTGTCCATCGCTGCGCTCATCTTCATGAGTAAGGTTCGGCTTTTTTCGTTTGGTCGGCACGCCACCGTTTGATGTGGTTGTCTTCCGTTTTGGCGGAAGTTTCTTCGACAGGTATGATGCGACATTCGGGAACAACGTAGGGATTGCATCAGAAGTCAGACAAGGCCGGTCCCGGGGAATTTCCGCCGTCTCACCATTTATGACATGCTTGTACGATCCAACTATGAAGCGCTCATCAAAATGTACCTCACAGACGACGCAGTTCTTTTCTAGAGGCTTGTCAGATCGTGGTATGGCGCGCTCCCAGGCACGACGGCGGTCGTCATCGGAGGGCACAGCAAAAAGCGAGGCCTTCCTTGCTTGTTTCCTCGCCGAACCGTAGCCAGCAGTGCATCCAGGTGCGAAGCAGTGTCTCTGTTGTTTCACCATTTCCACAGGCAGGATGCACACATATAAACAAATAAGCACACATTCAAGGCACGCTAAACACAGTACCACGTTGAAAAGCGGCAATGCAGAGCCCGAGCCAAGCACAGAATGATCGCGGTGGCGACGAGCGCGCCACCTACCCTCGTCATGAAATACTAGCGCGCGCTCTCCCCCTAGGTGGAGCGACGCGATGCTCACACCTCCCCCTTCTAGCCACCATAGCTATATTGGGGATTTGCTATGTTGAATTTGACTACAAAATCGTTCACCGACCCCTTCGATACGCGCTCGGGAAAGAGGCTTCGGTGGCGGCTCCGAGTAGCAATATGGGTATTCTTTAACACTTAGACAATGGCTATACAATGCCCGGCTCAGAAAAAAAACTGGCTCTTCTTCTTCTTCCTGGGGTTTTACGTGCCAAAACCAGTTGTGATTATGAGGCACGCCGTAGTGGAGGACTCCGGATTAATTTGGACCACCTGGGGTTAAAAAAAACTGGCTCGGCGTCCACAGGTGATGGCTTTGCTAGCGCGTTGCGGGGAATGGGACGCATTGGCGTCCGTGGGCGACGGCGTTCCTATAGCGCGTTCCTCACGCTTTTCTACGGAGTTATCAGACAAGTCCTTGCTTGACCAAAGCTCCGTATGTACAACCAACGCTAACACAACTCCTCTAACACCCAACTCTTCCGCTGTCCTACTATTTTTTCGTTCACGGCCATTGCTTGGCGCGTCTCACGCTTTCCTCCTCCAACGCCAGTATTGGAAGGCACGACTTACGTCAACCCCCTCCGCATTTTCCTTTTCATCTGCACGGTCCTACAGCATTCTCAAAGGGTTGAGCTCTTTTTTCCTCTCCTCTCCCGTTATGTCACTAGATTCTTCAACATGCGGACACGATCTCCTGCAGTCTAAAGTGCTACCATTCCGGCTCAAATGGACAAAGCAAATGCCAAGCCCCACTGAAGGCCGGGCGCGAGGCTAAATTTGCTCGTGACAACGAGCAAATTTAGCCTCGCGACAACGTTGCCTTCTACGCACGTGACGCGTACAAGTCGTAGTATTTATTTCTTTTCTGTACGCAACAATACCAATGTAAGCCGTATGACATCTATTGACGCATTAGAAAGCGCACTAGAAAGCTACGGAAGCTCCAACGTTGTAATTTAGAATCTTGCTCGCTCTCATATTTGCAGTGAACACACAATGATGAAATATTTTTGGTGTAAACTGGCATCCCTCCGTTTTGCCTGAGTCTCTTCACACCCTTTCGGGATCCTGCGTGTCGCACGCTTGTCTCCACAGCCGAGGAACCATTGGATTTCTGCAAACATTTGCAAATCTGTAGGCTTTATATCTCCTGATAACACCTGGTTTGGGTTTGATGTACTCGATCTACGGTGGCTCAGGGACCGCTTGTATTGACAAATGTACTTCCATGCTATACCTCTCTGAAGGCTTAGTGAGGGACAAAATTTAGCTCTTATTGCGTCATTCGTGGGGAAACAACAGTGCCATCGGTGCGCGTAATTCATGCTTACTGCAGTAATGGTTTCTGGCCTCTAAACGATATGAAAACAATGCGAATGGGTAGTACAGTTGAAAACATAAAAGCGGCCATCCTATACCATGTTTTTGTTACATGCAGTTTAGGCAAGCAACTAGCTCTCAATGATTTTGAAGCTGTTTAATGTAAAAAAACAAAAAAAAAACATGCAGCAAGTTCACATCTGTAATGCCCTTGTATATTGGCTACGTGTATTTCGCATGCTCTATTCTACCGTGCATACAGCTCGTAAAGCGTGTAAGCCTTCGAGCTTGCCTTTCGCAAAGGCTAAGGAGAAGACCTTTGACGAAACGCATAGCAGTGTGGACAATAATATTCAAAATAAATCAAAGGTAGAAGAAAGAAATTATACTCGGGCAAGGCTGTATAACAAATGCTGCTATGATAGGTCACAAATGACGCCTGCAAATTTCATGAATAGTTTAGTCTGCGAAGCACAGGAATTCAAGGTTCCATTGCCTTAGCGGAGAACAAACTCAAATTATAGAGCGAAGATTTTTGCCAATTTACTGCGGTTTTTCATCGTTCAGTTGCCAACTTGCCAAGCGTAGTGGACGTACATCGGCCGTGACAAATAAAGACAAATAAATGCCTGCAATAAATAAATCGGAGCAGTTTGTGTTACGCAAACAACAAATACTGCACAGTGATGGGCGTTGTAATGAGTATATGGTTGACTTTGCGCATATAATTATTTAATTAGGTTTAATAGGCTCAGATTTATTTAACGTACTCTTTCTATAAGGCGTGAATAGAAAAATTGTGCAGCTTGTCTTGAATAGAGAGATAACAGCATTTCCTTAAACAGAGACCATATGTGGTTATATATCAGAAAATTGGCATGATAAGCGGCATCGGAGCCAGCTGTGGAAGAAGACAACGACGAATACGCGAGCAGTGGCACGAGCTCGTTAGTGCGGTTATGCCGAGGGACGGTGACTCTCAACCCAGGAATGCACGCCTTTGAGCTGCGGTCCAAAACACATGAGCCATTGAACTCTGTGAAGGTGGATAACCTGGGAGGCCGTTTAGCACACGACACAGCCATCACAAATAATTTTGAAGAAAGGTACGAACACATTTATTGTCCTGATCGGTGGTCACTATTTGTCTTATCGGTGGACAGTTGGTATTCGCGGCCCGCGGGCGCCGATTGCACTCTCGCATCTGTTCTCGCTATCGCTCTTCATAGGCGCGTTGCTCCTCGTGAGCCCGGGATATCCGCATCCTCCCCATTATGACGACAGAAATTAAATTAAAAATGGAGAACGGCACCTTGTCTTTCTGATTTGATAGCATACCCTCACAACAGGAGAGCAGAAGGAAAGGATACATTGCCAATCTGAGCAGGAGATAAAAGCTCGATGACGGGTTTTAGGCGTCCTGTGGCGCTTTTGGTTGCGCCTTCATTATCGTCTGGTTACCGATTCATATTCAGGTACCCCCTCTCCATATTGCGAAGTGTAACAAAACTTTCACTTCAGTGCAATGGGGAATCGCGCATGTGCCTTTCTAGCAATATATCGTTGGCAGTCAGATGTACTAATGACTTTCTAGCCTACCGGAACTTTGGTGCTTCACAACTTGTACGTAGGGGAAGACGCC
Organism: Dermacentor silvarum; assembly: GCF_013339745.2. NCBI lineage: Eukaryota > Metazoa > Arthropoda > Arachnida > Ixodida > Ixodidae > Dermacentor > Dermacentor silvarum. The sequence continues at coordinate 45,238,062 of NC_051164.1, forward strand.
ACTCCAGCTTTGAAAGTGGCGTGTTTGTGCGTGTAATTTGGAGGCCACAGAAGGACTTTAGCAGAACTAGATGTTAACAGAACTAGCTGTTAGCAGTACATTTGTTCTTGCTAACATAGTGATACCGACTCTGAGAGCCCAGCGAGATTGCCATAAATTCGTTCGACACCAAAATAACCGATGACGTCAGGTAATATTTCATTGCTTGGCGGTGCTTTTCCATAAAGACACTTTTGGATAGCGCATGAATTTTTGCTTCACCAAAAGCCAAGGGAGGAAGGAGCTTGTCAGGCATAGTTACATTTAGTAAGCTACTGTTCGCCAAAAGTACATGCAACCTCCTTGATGATGGCGAGTACACAGGTAGGCATTGTCTGCTTTATTTGGTGGGACATTACCATCGAATGCTTATGCCGCGTATTCTAGGTTAATTGCGTCTGACCGCAGTTCCTCCAACACCGCAGTACGCGCTGGCTGCGTGTTCATAAAGTCATCTTGTACAAACTAACAAATGCAGAGTAGAATGTGACACTAATTTCAACGCTTTGTGAAATGTGAACGAGAGCTGTACCACCAGTCACAACTACTACATAAAACATGGAAATCCGTGCATTCACCTGATTAGCATCGTCGCGTGGAGGATTTTCATTGCCAATATCAGTAGCGCCTTTCACCTTCAAGAGACATAGTTGAAAACTGGGAAATGGTACGAAAGGATAAATGCATACACTGCGCACAAAAAGAGACCAACACGGATACAGCACAGGAGTTCGTTAAAGCACGCACCTTGTCAAAGCCGGTTGCGACAATGTTTTGTGTAGCCATCGTGCGCCCTCCGTGGCGTAGTGATCGGTTTGCGAGTTTCGTCTACTGCAGTGCCAGCTACGTTTCTTCCTGCTTCCGCAATATTGCAAAATGATTTCGGCAATCAAATAAGAGAATGTACTCCGACTGACCAAACTACAAGTGATAGCAAGGGGTCATTTACAAGAGCAGCAGTACCCGCCGGGATGGCTCAGTCAGCTAAGGCGTTGCGCTGCTGAGCACGAGATCGCGGGATCGAATCCCGGCTGCGGCGGCCGCATTTCGATGGAGGCGAAATGCAAAAACGCCCGTGTGCTTGCGTTGTAGTGCACGTTAAAGAACCCCAGGTGGTCAAAATTAATCCGGAGCCCTCCACTACGGCGTGCCTCATAATCAGAACTGGTTTTGGCACGTAAAACCCCAGAAAGAAGAGCAGCAGTAGTTCGGCGCTTGTCTAATCGGTGTCAGATGGACCCTGGTGGTACCTAACCATCTCTCTAAGCAAAGGTTATTTTTAGCCACGATTCCTAATTCTTTTTTGCCTGAGTGTCGCCATTGTATTTGTGTGTACACCCCGGATGTCGTTTATAAATTCGAGGCTGATATAATTACTTTGCATATGCACTGTTGTTGCGTCCCGAATCGGCAGCGCGCATTCTTCGATTGTTTCCATCGAAGCCAAACCTTTCATCAGCGTTGCCCAGACGGTGACAGTGCCCGACACCGACTGTGATGGGCAAACATGCGCCCCAAATCGGCAGTGCGCAATTTTTGGGTGCTTCTCCCAAGGCCACCCCCTTTATCAGCGCACGCCTACCTGGCGACGCGGGCCAACACCGGCTGTGATGTGATGACAAAGAAGCTCACTTTGAAGCAACCACAACTCCAACTCTTCGTGGAAGCGGGGACCAGCGCGAAGGCCACTTTCCCGATCCTGGCATGATCACCGTCACGGAGAGCAAGAAGCCAAGTCGACCACTTCTGTCGAAGCCGTCAGATTGCTTCGCTTTTTTTCGAAGGTTGCATATTAGAGGCGAAGTTCTGTGTACAATACGACCCCCCTGAATGGCCGCACCAAATTCGTCGAATTCCCTTGTGAAACGAAGTTGGGAAGACGGCCATTTTTTAAGCGGGTACCTGTGGTGTCTTTACGGGTTCTGATGTGTGCTCGGACATGTAGTGAACTGAGATATTCAGTGTGCTCCCTCATGGAAACGGCTTACATATATGGAGCCACTGTGTATACGTAAATTAAATTCTTTTTCTCTCGCTCCCACTCCCGGACGTACTCATCCCTATGACTGAAGGATAACCGGCCTAAACGCTATCCGAGTCCAACACTGTAAGAATGCTCTTGAAGTGAAAGTGGCGGGCCCAAACTATATTTATTTATTATTTATTTTAAAAACACTTCCGACAAGAAGTCCAAGCAGTGTGAGCAGAATACACAAGATGAATTACACAAAATAACACGATGAAACAAGTTTGTAATATGCTTTTAACATAATTTCTTTCGTCGTAAGGTACACGATTAAGGAAATTTAATCAACTTGGTTATAATACAACTCTAACTAATACGCGAAATAACACCATTAATTACACAAGTGGTATACAGGTCATGGGTTCTCGGGAAATACTTCAGTTAGTTTATCCCAGTCAGCTATTGTTTGCGAAAAAAAAAGTACCGAAAATTGTCAGTCGCTGCGAAAATTGGTGTTAGAGAATGAGAGTAATGATGTCGAGTGGGCCTGCTTATCAAGGGGGATACGTATGCTGTGGTGTCTAATGCGAGCGTATCATTATGTTTGAAAGAAACTCTAGTCGACTTTTCTTTCTTCGAATTTGTAAAAGTTCAATGACGTTTGCGTTTAGTAGTGCAGTGGGGGAGTCAGTAGTCCTAAATTTACTGTAAATAAATCGGACAGCTTTTCTTTGAATTCTTTCAATGTGCTTAATGTTAACTTTTGTGTGAGGGTCCCAAACTATGAAAGCGTACTCAAGTTTTAGATAGTAGTTTAACACTAGGCGGGGCAGTTTTTAGTTTGTGGCGTAGAAGGCATAGTTTCTGGAAAGCGGCAGAGCAGATGTTATTTATGTGCAAGTTTCACCATAAAGTACTGGTTATTGCTAGACCTAAGTATTTACAGCAGGCTACTTTCAGTAAGTAAGTGTACTAGGGGGACTTTCTTCCGTGTTATGGGGAGATAGACACATTTAGTGGCATTAAGAAGCATTCCCATTGCTCACATCATTTTAACACATAGCCTAAGTTAGAGTTAAGGTCACATTGGTAACTAATGCAGGTAACTTCTCTAAACGAAACACAATCGTCAGCAAATAGACGAATTGCCGGAAGGCAGCCAGAGTGTTGTTCTCCAACCTGAACGTGTTGATTACGGTTTTCCAGATAAGCAAAAATCCAAGAAATAAATAATTCTGGTATGCCAGTTAACCGAAGCTTTGTGATTAGTTTGCTGTTTTGTTTGCTCCTTTTATTTAGTTTGTGTCGTTTCCATGGAGTATGATGTATTCCATGCAAGATACGGTATAGCGTATTTAATGTACGCACCCATAAAGATACATACGACAGTTGTGCTTGTACCTACGGGTGAATTGATTTTATTGCGATATAAATTATATGGACACTCCATACAGATTTCTGCCGTCGGCGCCACCGCCGCCATGAGGTTCCGCATAAAGTTTAAGGGCGATAAAATCACCTCCGCGCGTCGTATGCAGAATGTGCGAGTCAAAGTGCGCGAGGGGCGCGCGGTTTCACGGAAAGCGAACGCACGGCGGAAAGCAAACGCGATGTTTCCCGTCGCGCGAAAGGCCGTGGGGGATGAGAGGGAGGGAGGGAGGGAGGAAGGGAGGGGGCCATTGCTGTGCTGCGGTACCAACTGCGTATCTTGCGACCGGGCGCAAGGAGACCTGGCGGCTCAATTTCGAACGCGCAAGGAGGAAAGTGGAAAGGCATCGCGGGAGGGAGGGGGTGCGGCTTCTACTCCGCCAGCAACTGCGTACTTGTACTTTGCTCGGCTGCGGGCGATCGCGCGCACCGCATCTTGAAAGCGATCTACACACGGCTCCTACCTTTCTTTGTATGCGCTGTGTTTTCGCCGCTGAGTTTCCGTTGAAGCGATAGACCGCACAAACCTACGCTGGCATCTGCTGCCGCGCTTGCTCGTTTTGACAATGGTAGTCTGCGGTCATCGAGTGTGATCTATTCATGTTTGCTTGTGTACACTGACACCATGCTTAGTAATTCAGTTAGTAAGCTAATGTGACGAAGTATTTACAGCCGATTCAACTACTATCCTTACTCCATATAGCTCTCTACTAATTTGCTATCGCTATTGATGATTCGCCTGTCGGGCGAAACTGCGTATTTTTCTTGTGATGCCCGACAACCGTGGTCACCGCTCGGTGGCATAGCGGCGGTTCATGCCATTTTCACGAGTCTGTTCACCCTTGAACATGACTTTCGGTGCGCTATTCCACGGAGCTCTAATGACGCAATTTCGCCACATACGACTTAGTGATGCCTGGCAGACTCTGGGGTGCTGTTTACGCTGCGCAGCCGCACTTGTCTCGCGCGTTTCCTACTGCTGTCATTCCTTCGTTCTCAGAGCGAACCAGTAAATAATAAGAATGTGCACAATTATGGACGTGTATTTGTGAGTGTGCAACAAGACTCACTTCTTAAAATATTCATTTAACGCTCCTGGTAGGACCAATTGCTTTGAAAGTGGGGTTAACAAACTTTTTTATTGACATTTAACGTCGCTGCCTCAAGCAGGCCTTCTGCACTATCGGCTGTCTATGTCGCCACGCGAGACCTTTTTCGAAACTCCCTTTACCTGCTTCCTCTGCAAAATGAACAGCACATCCAAACATCTTGTCGCATAATATCGCAACGCATGTGTCATAATTGTTGTCGTGCTCGGAATTCGTTGTGATTGCATATGCCTTGAAAATATAATTGTCTCAGCGTCATACATTTTATACTGTCAACTAAATTGAATATTTCAAATCTCGTTAGGTATTGTTCTTAAATTGGTCGCATATGCATTTAAATTTCTTGTGCAAACAATGTCTGCTTCGTTGCGTAACCATGGACCAATGACGAAATTCTTCTGTGAAAAGTAATTTGTAAGAATTCTAGAAAGTAACAAAGTCAGTCAGTATAAATTGTGCTCACTAAGCCTGGAGAATGAGCTGTTTATTCCCAGAAGGGATTGAAGTTGAGCAATTAGATTGAATGAGTCGATATGATTCCACACTCTTTTATCGCCACAGTTGGACAACTGACCATGGTAGAAAGAAGTCGGAGCTTTTTGGGTTTTAGAAATAAGTGCGCCTACCTGAAATAAAGCTACCTCACGGCCTGATAAATTATTTGAAGTGACCAAGAATGTTGTGGATGACTGCATTTTTGCCGCGGACAGCAAACTGATGACTTCGGTCAAGAAAAAATTTTTGGTGGGCTAGCACAAACGTGTAAGAACCGTTTTACAGAAGGCCATCCTTGTACTCGCGTCATTTACTTTACAGGTACGTAATATATGGAAGTTAAACACACCATACCGCACTGAAAACATATTTTTTTCGAGATGATGCAAGCAGTTGGACGCTAAGTGAAGTGCTGCGTGAAGACTGATTCGTGACCACGCCGAGCTTTTTGGTGACAACATCAGCTGCACCAGGTCTTCGGATCTGTCACACAGTGAAAATCTACGATTCCTGCGAATCTTCTTCCTTCCTTTGCTTCCTTGCATTACACGTTTGTGTTTGTCTGTGAACATGCGCCATGAAGTAGCATGTCACCTATAAAAAGGCCTATAAATCACAAATATGTTACCCTGTTATCAATCGGCACCATGTTCCTCTTATTTCTGTTTTTCTCAATCCTTATTTTGTGCGCTGTTATCAAAACAAGCATTAGGGGCATTTAAGTATAAACGAAAGCTTCAAGTTTAGATAACCTTTCAAAGAACAAGACAATACGAAATAATGCTACTTCATTAGTCTAGCACATACCAATGGCAGAATGAAGCAGCGAAACATCTGAAATTGTGGCAAAACTTCATGGAAAGTAGTTCGAATCATGGCATCCCCACTTCCCAGTTGAGATCATGGGCATATCTGTCTGTGCGAAATGAACAAACTATCTCGTTATGCCTTATGAGAAAAAAATTGATACAAGAGACAGCAAGTATACCACAATAGTCCTGCTGTGCCGCAGCGCGCTGTGGCAATAGCTGTCAACAAAATACAGTGTGGGATAAAGCGCGATGGCATTATCCCGACAGCGCCAGGAAATTACTTTCGTGAGGACGCAAACAGTGAAGTCGAGCTTTCTGACAAAATACTATGAGCTTTGGATCCAACTGAATAGTAGTTATGATACGCCTCTGTACCGCGTTTACACCGGGCAGAAATATTGCTGCACAAGCACAGCAAGATGTGCGCTTAGAAAAAAGGGGGTGCCACACATACATGCATAACTATGTGAAATACTTATAACCCAAAGTAAACGCGCGGCTCTACGTGCAAATATGCGACACATTTCTAAATCTACTGTACTCTCAGTCAGGAGCATCCATACGTTACTTAGGATGTTATCAAATGAGCGGCTGCCTTATAGTATATAGGATAAAAAAGTTGTCGCAGTTTCACCTGAAAGGCGAAGCATCAATTGCGATAGCAAATTTGAAGAGAGCCATACGGAGTAATGATAGCAGCTTTATCAGCTGTATAAACTTGGACATGCAGCAGCACCGGCAACACGCAGAACTGTTCTCGACGCCGTCGGCGTTTTGCCCGCGTTCGCTCAAAATGCGTGCGGCGTTGGTGACTGTTGCCGGAGCCTCTGATATAAATAGGCACTTGGTGCCACAGCTAAACGTCGCCTCCCTTCCCTACCCCTCCCCCCCACGGCCTTTCGAGCGTCGGAAGAAGGCACGTTTGCTCTACATATATGGTGATTGTAGAGGAGGAAAGAGATGCCTACTTCTGCAGCCCTTAAGGGAGCACAGCGCAGAACGCGCGTTTGTTCTCCGCCGTGCGTTCACTCCCCGTGAAAGCGCGCGTCCCTCGCGCCCTTTCACTCGCACATACAGCGTTCGGCGGCGCGCGGCGACGATTTCATCTCCATTGACGTCATACGGAACCTCACGGCGACGGCGACGGCGACGGCAGAAATCTGCTTTTGAGTGTCCATATAATTGCTATCGCAATAAAAAAACGCTTCTTGTAAAATTTACTTTACCAGCCTCCTGCTTGGCAGCTCATCTGGTAACCTCCGACATATAAATACACGAGTTCAGTGCTTGAAATGCGTTTTCTGGCCAGTAATGTGATGCATCTTTCTCTTTAATCGTTGTGCAAATACTTTGTGAGTTTTCGCACGTTTGTTGTTTGTGTGATTTTCCATTGTATACCTTGATCTTTAAGAAATGGTGCCAATTGAAAATAAATAATATTTCTCACTACATTGGCGATGAAATTTTAGAGAAAATGTTAATGTATTACTACTGCAAGGTGTGTTGTAAAGTTCACGAACATCATTATAATCAGATTTTATGTGTGTATCAGCATGTTTCTCGAAATTTTACTCAATTTGTTTTGTGACTATTTGATCAATAAAAATTTTGACCTTTTAAGAAAAAGATGTTTCATTCGAGTGACTAGGCGACTAAAGCTACAATTCAATTCACCAAGCATAAATGCAGGAGCTGCTGATGAAGGAATCAAATATGCCCGACATGTAAGTGTTGTGAATTGCCTCGGATGCGCCCATGGCACTACGTCGCGAGTGCTTTCACACGATTGGGAGTAGTACCACCACTCAGTTCTGAAGGAGTACAAGCACTTCGTTAGGAGGAGTACAAGCACTTCGTTAGGAGGAGTACAAGCACTTCGTTAGGAGGAGTACAAGCATTTCGTTAGGAGGAGTACAAGGGCTTCGTTAGGAGGGGTAGAAGCACTTCGTTAGGAGGGGTAGAAGCACTTCGTTAGGAGGAGTGCAAGCACTTCGTTAGGAGGAGTGGAAGCACTTCGTTAGGAGGAGTGGAAGCACTTCGTTAGGAGGAGTTCAATCACTTCGCTAGGAGGAGTGCAAGCACTTCGTTAGGAGGAGTGCAAGCACTTCGTTAGGAGGAGTGCAAGCACTTCGTTAGGAGGAGTACAAGCACTCTATTAGGAGGACTAGAAGCACACGATTTGGGGGAGTACTAATACTCTTGTGGGGTGGAGTATTCGTACGCTGTGGAAGAGTTCTAGCACTCTGTGGAAGAGTTCTAGCACTCTGTGGAATAGTTCTAGCACTCTGTGGAAGAGTTCTAGCACTCTGTGGAAGAGTTCTAGCACTCTGTTTAGGAGTACTAATACTCTGTCCGGGGGAGTTCCCGTACTCTCTCTGAGAAGGCGGTGTTTCACTCTGCGAAAGGGAGTTAAATATGGCACAAGCAGATACTCCCTCAGAGTTCACGGAACGCTCTTTGTTTTTAAAGTTTAACGCCCATAACTCCTAATGAGCACCTGCATGTGTATGATAAATTATGCCTATCGTGTTTCAGGAAGCTGTCTCAAACTCTACCATTCCTGCTCAAGCGGACAAAACAACTGACAATCTAATCCTCTCTGAAGGCCACGCGCGAGACTAAATTTAGCTCCAGTTGCGTCATGCGTGGCGCGACAACGGTGCCTCCTGCACCCGTGACATATACATGTCGTTGTATTCGTTTCTTTTCTCTACGTAATAATACCAATGTAAAGCGTATGACATCAAATGACACAATAGAAAGCACACCGGAAAGCTAGGCAAGGTCCAACGTTGTAATTTCGAATCTTGCTTGCTCCCATATTTGAAGTGGACCCGCTATGATAATGAAATATGTTCGGTCCAAATTAGCATTCCTCCGCCTTGCACGAGTCGCTTGCCGCCATTTCTGGATCCTGCGTGTCGAACTCTGGTCTCCACGGCCGAGCAAGCGTGGAATTTTTGCAAAGATTTGCAAATCTGTAGGCTTTATATCTCCAGATAACAACTGGATTGCTTTTGATGTACTCGATCTATGGTGGCTCAGTGAACCCTCTCAAATGCGACAACTGCCGCTTCCATTGACTAATCTACGGCCATGCTATAACACTCTGAACGCTCAGTGAGGTGCTAAATTCAACTCCTGTTGCGTCATTGGTGGCTCAACAACGGTGCCATCTCTGCGCCAAATCCATGCACATTCGAGTAATGGTTTCTGGCCTGTAAATGATACCAAAATAATGCAAATGTGTAGTACAGTTGAAAACATGTAAGGATAATCGTATACCATGTTTTTGTAACATGCGGTTAAGCCAAGCAACTACCTCTCAATAATTTTGAAGCTAGTTTATGCAATAAAATCATGCAACAATTTTTTTCACCACCTGTGTAATGCCCTTGCATATCGGCTACGTGTATTTCGCATGCTCTCTTCTCCCGTGCATACAGCTCGTAATGTCTGTCAGCCTTTCAGCCTGCCCTTTCCAAAGGTTAACGAGAAGATCGACCTTTGACGAAACGCATAGCAGTGTGGAGAATAATATTTAAAATAAATCACTGGTAGAAGAAAGAAATTATACTCAGGCAACGCTGTATAATACGAAGTGCTACTGTCATAGGTCACAAATGACGCCAGCAAATTTCATCAATACTTTAGCCTGCGAAGCTTAGGAATTCAAGGTTCCATTGCCTTCGCGGAGAACAAATTCAAATTATAGTGCGAAGATATTTTCGCCAATATACTGCGGTTTTTCCTGCTTCAGTTGTCAACTTCTCGAACGTTTGTGCACGTATATCGGCGGTCACAAATAAATGCTTGTAAAAATATACCGGGTGTTTAAAATTAAGATTTACGGAATTGAAAAAAATATTCCTGACAGGTAACATAATTCTTATCATTAAACTGGGTTATTCGATGAGGCGGACATTATTAGCACGAGAAATCGGCACACACTGATTAACTTCTTGGTTAATTAGTTTACGACACATGTTGCAATTCAAGAATTGTAGCTGCTGAGCTTGTCAGGCGTACCCACTTGGAATGAATTTCCAGAATGACACCAGTTTGGAGATATGTGCCATCAAACTTGCCATAAAAATGCACTGTATAGTTCCACTTACGTTTTTACCAAAATGCTGTTTTATACAGCACAAAAGTAACTCGAACGCGCCTGTATTTCGTCTCACACTTTCGGAAATATCTCGGAACTGGTGTCATCCTAGAAATTGATTTTAAGTGGATGCGTCTCACCGGCTACAATTCGTAAATTGCAATATGTGTTGTAAAGAAATTAACTGAGAAGTTGTTTAGTTAATTTTTGTTCATTAGTTCAATATGTGTTTCGATTTCTCGTGCTGCTATTGTCCGCCTCTTCGAATAACCCAGCTCAACGATAAAAATTATGCTACCTGCCACAAGTGATTTTAAAAATTCCGTAAAGCTTAATTTTGAGCACCCTGTATAGCAGCAGTTTGTGTTACATAAACAACAAATACTGTACAGGGATGGGCGTCGTATTAGGCATATGATTGATTTTGCGCAAGTAATTATTTTATTAGGTTGATTAGGCGCATATTTGATTACCTTTGTATAGATATATTGTGGAGGTTGTCGTGAATAGGTAAATAACAGCGTTCATTCAAACCAAGGCTGTATGTGGCGATATATGAGAAGGTTGGCATGAAGAGCGGCATCGGAGCCAGCTCTAAGAAAACGACGATGAATACGCGAGCACGGTTACGCCAAGGGACGGCGACGCTTAATCCTGGTACGGGTGCCTAAGAGCTGCACCCTAAAACTAATGAGCCATTCCACTCTCTGACGGGTGATGACTGGCGGAGCCGTTTAGCACACGACAGATTTGAACAAAAGTACGAACACATTTATTGTCTTGATCGGTGGTAACCATGGCGAAAGGTATGCACATACATTTATTGTCTTGATCAGCGGCCATTATTTGTCTTGGTCGGTGGGCAATTGGTGTTTGCGGCCCGCCGGCGCCGATTGCACTCTCGTATCGGTTCTCGCCGTCGCTCTTTATAGCCGGGTTGCTCCTCGGGAGTCGGGACTATACGCGACCTCCCCATTACGACGACGGAAGTGAAATTCAAAATGGAAAACGGCAACTCGTCTTTCTGGTTTGTTTATATACCGCCACTTCTGGAGAAAGCAAGGAATGGAAACTAAATACGCAAACGCCGATTAAGATAGGGCGGTGTGAACATAGACATGGCCGACGCGGGTCGTACAGCGTCAAATCTTTGCGAAATCTTTATTATCGACCTGGGAGCCTACTGATATTGAAAGCGGTGCCTACTGATAACTAATCTACCCAGAATGCATACCCAAGAGACGCCGACAAGCCCGCTAGGGAAGAAGACGATGAACGCACGAGCGGTGGCACGAGCGCGTGCGCGCTGGACCTGAGTTCTTGCTTACACTAACGAAAAAGCTATGCAACCCTAGCCATACACAGCTTCGCCGTAAAACAAAAACGCCCTAAGCATATTTTAAATGAAAAACTACAAATACATTATTCATTCACGGATTGCAGAGATCTCAAATGTAAACCTATAGCGAAATATAGGTGTAGCTTATCGTACTTGGAACGAGCGATCGTGCTCTCTCTGGACGCGTCAGCAGCCTTTGGCGCACTTCATTGGTCTTTGTCAAACGTGAAGCCTTGACGTTCAACATTTTTAAGGTGCGTGGAGTGTTTGTTGATGAGGTTTAGGTTGCACACTACCACCATTGCAGGCGAGCGCGCTCGTTTTCAGCCAGTGCGTTTTTAATATTATTTCGCTGGCTTCCTCTTTTTTTGTGTGTGTGTGCGTGTGTGAAAAAAGAACTGCACAAGCTCAATATGTTGTAAAATATTGTGATGGGTCATTTCTAGACATGGTTCAGAAAGCTTTACTGAGCTGTTTCTCGGTGAGCAGATGTATTACCCGCCGTGGTTGCTCAGTGGCTATGGTGTTGGGCTGCTGAGCACGAGGTCGCGGGATCGAATCCCGGCCACGGCGGCCGCATTTCGATGGGGGCGAAATGCGAAAACACCCGTGTACTTAGATTTAGGTGCACGTTAAAGAACCCCAGGTGGTCCAAATTTCCGGAGTCCCCCACTACGGCGTGCCTCATAATCAGAACTGGTTTTGGCACGTAAAACCCCATAATTTAATTTTTTTTTTTTTAGCAGATGTATTTAAAATTTCGCACAATAACGAGAATCACGTTAGTATTTTTTAAATCAAGACTAACATGAGCAACACATATAAGTATGCGGCCGTTGTTGTTCGTGCAAAAGCCTCCTTGAATGTTTCACTTTGAGGCCACATTGATGCATCAGACAGTATAGCATAAATGTTTTATGCGCACCGAATGCAAGAGCTTGCCCATGTAATGGGGCTGTTGTACAAGTATATTGAGCTTAACGCAGAAAAGGTGGTCCATTTTCTTACAGCAATAATTCTATTTAAATCCCTGCTCGAAAGATCACCTTAATGGCATCGTGGGCATATTCTAAAGCGTTATCTGTAACCCGTCTACATGGAGGTTTTTATAAACTCGCTTACGTCCATGCATGCTGTCTTTGGCCGAGGGTCCAATTTTACATGCGCGATTGTTTATCAACGATTTTGCTTTAACGCCACAGTACGCGTCAACGAGACCCTCCGATTTCTACAAAATAGCAATTCAAACACTATTGGCCACGTATATGTATTGGAAAGTTTCAGTTGCATCTTGCTTTGGGGTGCTTTTGACACACATTTAGACGAATATGGCAAGAACTCATAATTGAGAAATAACGCTGTGCTCAATGTCCTACATAGCTCTAAAGCGAAATTACCATTACCATGGGCGTTAAAATTAGAATGTATGAGTTGAACAGTAGTTCACCCCATACATTCTAATTTTAAAGCCCATTATCGCTGGCATGCTTTGCATAGAAAAGCGTACTCTAAGATTGCTTATAATAGTTACTGCCAAGTCATAACTTTTAGGGGACCAACGCAGCGACAGATAAAAAAGAAAAGAATTATTGGCATAACCTGCCGTGTGTTATACGTACACAATAGATACCGACAGAAAAGTATCGTAGTCCAACGCGCTTGAAAATTGGCATTTTGATTAGGAGATTAGGTGGCTTATGCTTTCAAATGAGAAAGGTCGGAGGCATGCGACAAATCAGCTCACACAAATTCGGGGTAAGTAGAATTAACTATTATAGTTTTTCGTCTTCCAGTGGGTGTTAATTAAAATGATGTGCTTACTTATTGTCATGAGGATGTATTATAAAAAGTATGATACTCAGGGTATTCGGAAAACCTCAGTTCGACGGGCCCATCATTATAACATCGACGGTTGTTTGCGTAATGTGCGCGTGTATTTTGCGAGAGCAACACCACTCTAACATTGTAAAGAAGATAAGTGATTATCGACAGATAACCGCTGCGATACGTCTTCTAAGCTACAAAACTGGTTACGTTTGCAGATCTGCCATCTCTTGTGCAGCCTGAGATAATACCAAGCCCATAGAATGCCTGAAACCCCCCGCCTCCCTTTCCCCGTCTGAACTCTTTGATAGACCCCACAAAACGACGGATTGCGTTGTTTGTAAAGTTGTAGGAACGTTTTCTATTTCGTTTTGCGATATATGGCCGCTTTACTGTTGAATATGCTAACCGAGTAGTGACGTGGTATATCGCGGTAGAGGTCCACCATCCGGCTAGCCTCTCTGAAGTGCTATCCCTGAGGGATCCGTTTCAAGGCAGTACAAAAGCACCAAAAAAAAAAAGTACCGAGGGATTCTCGTTCGCAGAGCAGCAAAAGCAGCGAGGCGAAAACACAGCAGCACCCACGCAATATCTTCACCGAAAGTGCGCCGCGCAGTAAAAAAGCATGATGAGAGAGAGAGAGAAAAAAAAAGGTAGACTTGTGACGTATAGATGATGCGATCCTCCGGCTTCCGTATGGAAGAAACTAGGGAAGGAAATTATCTTGCGGACGCTAGCCGATGCAAACTGTTAGATTGTTCGTGTTGACAGTGAAGCTCGCCTCTTGAAAGGGAGGGTGTGCGACACCAAGTATTCCTATGACTCCTATCACGAAACCAATTTGAAGAATAGTTGCAGTCGAATGTGCCCGAGACGGATTGTAACTTCCAGCGTAGAACTAGTATTTTAGACCGGAGATGGTCGGGGCCCTTTAAACAGCCTGAAACGTTCGCTCACCTATGCTTGATTCTGTAGTGTCAAATGTTCATAAGCTGCGACCCAAAGTTCACTCTGCATGGTGCCAATGCGTGCTTTACATATAAACCACGTTGGCAGCGAAAAATATGTTGCACAAAAAGCGGAACAAGAAAGGGAAAATATACGCCTGGGCCTGTCCGTGCTTTATTGTTTCCTTTTCTTCGGTATCAGTGCGTTAATGTGGACAGCAGGCATAAATTCAGGCGCATTTGAAATAAGACGAGTTTATTTATTTATTTTTACTTACACATTATGGCGAATAGCCTTGAAAGCACAGTTTGACCTCTGAAGATGGTTTATCTGAAGAGACGGACGTTATTTGCGCGGCAAATTGCTATGTCTAGAGTAGGTTTCATTGAATATATTCACTAATTACTTATTCAATTGTTGCATGTGTGTTACGTAATAAAATTGGCAAATTGGGAGTTCTCACGTCATGCGTGCTCTGCGGGACTCCCAAAAATCGCCCTAATTTTGACATTTTTGTGTCAGAACAGTGGTGCAATATATACTGCCGTTCTGGTTAAATTTTACATCTCGGTTTCATTTTGCATGTTGAACAAGTAAATCCTTATTAAAGCTTATTTCTGATGTTTTTTTTTCAATCGGGTAATAGCCTTCTCAATTTATCCAGCAACTAATGTCGGCCTGTTCATATATTCCCCTATTGTGTACCGAAATACGGTATCATGCATTGAAGGGCTATATTGAAAACATTTGTTCCAACACACAAAAGAAACAATGCCCAAAGGCGGTACCTTTCGTTGCGAAATGGAAATATCGCGCCATACCATACAGGTGGACGCGCCACCAATTGTGGAAAATCCCTGCGGTGGCGGGGACTGTATAAGCATTGGCAACCGTTTTACAAACACCGTACAAGATGAATATATTTCATTCTTTCACGCAAATAAAGGTCACGACAAACTTCATTGCCACGACCGCATGCATTAAGATACTGCGTGTGCGAAGTATTCTGAGCTTCCAAGTTTCACCGGCACCATTCATTTAGAAGTTACCGAATTCTGCCTGGTTTAAAGGCACTTCAGAAATATCCAGCAGGACGAAAGAAGGAAGCCAATATCAGCAGTGCGCCGTGCTACTCTTTATACCACCTGATGCAGCACGTTATGCCCTGCCTCTCAGTGCAACAACCCCAATTCTACCGCAATTTGATGGGGGCGAAATGCGAAAACACCCGTGTACTTAGATTTAGGTTCACGTTAAAGAACCCCAGGTGGTCGAAATTTCCGCAGTCCCCCACTACGGCGTGCCTCATAATCAGATCGTGGTTTTGGCACGTAAAACCCCATAATTTAATTTTAATTTTAACCCTAATTCTATTCGTACATATGACCAATACCAAGGAATGATTGTATGAAAAGAAAGGTAAATATTCGTGCTTTGCAAGCAAGTTGAACAATTTGAAGTTTTGAAAGTAAATGACGTCAGAAAATACGCACAGTGCAGTGTACATGTGCACTGCACTCTTACACATCTCGTGGAGGTGCGGGGGCCAACCTGAACATTTAAAGACGCCTAACACGTCATTTGAGCTGACCGGCGAAACCCTGGCGGGACAAGAAGCTCTCGTCCAGCAAGTACATCGAGCAGCCATGGCCAGTGGAGTCCTGGAATGAGGACACCACCCACTGGTGCTCAAGATCAATGATCTCGATGGTCTAAAATGTTTTTCTCTCTCTCTGCACTCACAAAAGTATCGATAGTTTGATCACGGGTTTTGACTGCAAATCGGCCACGAAAAAATAGGAAAACAAAAGCCTCTGGGTGGACAACTATTCACATGTTGGCCGAGAAAGTTCTAGATACAGTTGCCTAGGTACCTCCTCGATAGGGTACCCAAATTTTAATGCCCGTCGGATGCCGCTATTGCCTGCAACGTAGTGAACGGGTATTTCGCCATGATTTGTACGTTCCAAGCAAAAATTATTTTACTGGTATATTATCCATAAGCATGAATAATATTACCGTAAACCCTAAGCATATCGCTTCCCTGTTTTTCTTAGAAACTGAACAGATCGTTTAATTCTCATTGAAGCCAAGTTCAAGACTTCGAGTGCTTTTACCTTCTTTTTCCCCACCATGTGTATTTGCTTAACCCGGTGACAAAATGCACGCAGCTACTAGAATAGACTTGGAATTAGTTATGTATACGTTACTTCTAACACTCGGTGCTATAAGATCTGGGAAAGACAGAAGAAACTGAATAATTATTTATGAAAAGCGACTTTTCTCAAATGCAAAGTGGCACAAATCCTTACGTAATAACTGAGAAACAAACAAAAACAAAAATGTAAGAAAGGAAGTGCGCAGGGGGCAACAGAAACAGCATAAATATTAATATAATACATCCTCTAGACAGGAGCGTTCGCTTTGATATTGCCATTACCTACAACGGCTCGCCCAGCTGGGTATGTATGTACTAAGCAAAGTGCTTCACCACAACAGAAGTGCAGGTTTGCAGAGTGACCCAGTGATTCAAAGAGGTGGGTGTAGTGCGGGACCATTTGTGGTAATTGTACTGTTACCGGACACTTGAGCTCAGGGGTATATTTGTAGGTTGGGTTTATGAAAGACGGGAAGTCTTCATAATGAATGCGGTTTAGGGGATCTGGTAGCGTAGCCTGGTAGCAGGTTGTGAGAGGAGTTACCAGTGTGTGGGTCTGCTCTCGCCTGATTATCTAGGCCTGTTCGCGAACGGTTTAAGGTGGGATTGTAGTTATTGTTCACCTAGTGTAGATGAGTTCATTTACTATGTGGTTTTTTCCTAGGCATGCTGTTTGAAGGTTTTCCTCGTGTCCTGAGATTGTGGGCATGCACATGAATGTCCAGGATAATCTATGTCGCGTTTGAGACTGTGTGGTGTTTTGTTTGCTTTACGGCTTGGCTTCATTGCCAACAATCCATTCGAATAATACTTAGATTTGTGGGTTCCGTTCATCGTGATGATGGCCCCGCGGGGGGCGTCTGCGTTAGCAGGCGCTTGTTGTGTTGCGCCACCACGGACTTGAGCCCATGGTATGCGGACACTCCCTGGTGTAGCCATGTGTGGCTTAGCCGTTTCCGGGGAAAGGGGGGTCCTGTAGGTTGAGCTGATGTCGGGTTTATAGACCTTTAGGCACCCCCGGAGGAGGCAACACATTTATTTGGCCTCTGATTCACGTAGACGGAAACTCCGAACTGACCCACCTGTAGGGGAAATAGGCATTCCCCAATTCCTGTCCTCATCTGCACGCAGTTTTTCATTACACTTCTGTTACGTAACTCTCTTGCCTTCTTTAATCTTCTATTATTTCTCACGGTGGCAAGGGTAAACCTTGGGTGGCTAACCTGTATTGGTTATGGTTATAGCAGTGGTGTGTAGCTGGCGTCGCCAGGTCGTCCCCTTCTGGAGCTTTCGGCGCGTCCCCTTGTTGGGCTTGGTGTTGGGCGGATACATCGCGGCCGAAATTAAGTAAGGATTTGAGGCATCAGCTTTTTTCCCCAAACTGCCTGCTCGTCCTCTTCTCAAAAGAGGACGCACCGAGGATACATTGAACTTTTTTGTCACACGTAAAGAAATCTTTCCCCGCTATTGTGTCGTACATAGTGAAAACCCCGAAAAACTGTCCGAACAGTTTCCCCATTTATCGTTGCTAAGTGTTTCACCGACGCACTAGGTCCCGGCTAGAAAATCACAAAAAATGGCTAGTGGCGACCTTTTGCTTGAGGTTCGCGACAAGCTTCGGTATGGAAACATCTCTTTGCTCGTGACATTTGGTGACATTATAATCATAATGACAGCACATCGATCAATGAATCCATCCAGAGGAGTCATTTCAGACGATGATGCCTTGAGCTAGACTGAAGAGGAGTTTCTGTGTGGCTGGAAGGACCAGAATATTATCAAAGCGCAGTTAATTATCATCAAGCGTGAAAACAAAGAAATTCGAACGAAGCATCTGATACTCACCTTTGCAACGAGTGTAGCGCTAGATTCTCTTGAAACCCGCTGTGGTTGCTCAGTGGCTATGGTGTTGGGCTGCTGAACACGAGGTCGCGGGATCGAATCCCGGCCACGGCGGCCGCATTTCGATGGGGGCGAAATGCGAAAACGTCCGTGTACTTAGATTTAGGTGCACGTTAAAGAACCCCAGGGGGTCCAAATTTCTGGAATCCCCCACTAAGGCGTGCCTCATAATCACAACTGGTTTTCGCACGTAAAACCCCATAATTTTTTAGATTCTGTCGGTCCAGTGTGCGCAGAAACTATCATCATCAGCAATGGCTCAAGCGTAGTCGTCTTATTCCACAGTTTGCTCGTTGGCACTCCTCGGTGCAACCGCGTCAAAGCGCTCGTGCCACTGCCCCGGCGTTGGTCGTTGTCGTGTTATTATACAGCTGGCTCCACTGGCGCTCATCATTCCAGCGCAGAATTTCACTTCTATTCTATCGTCGTAATTTGGAGCCGCGATTATGGCGGTATGAGCCATATATTGCTTAAGGGGGTATGAGCCATTCATTGCCTTAAATGACGGATAGCTTCATATTTTGAAGGAATATAATTTTGAATAGTCGCGCACAGCTCGCATACCGTGAGTAACGTTGTTCTCTCCATCGCAACCGAACGTGTGTGTAACCTCATTAAGGAACACAGAGACGTAACTAATAACTGAGAGAGACTTTAATGAACCGTCGAGAATGACCCAGTGATGAACATCGGGGACGCACGTTTCAGCTTCGCTGGTTAACCATCTATACAGAGTGGTTGGGCCGTAATTTTTTTTTTTTTACCGAGGCCACATCCCTGAGGCATGGTGCTTCCAGAGTAGTGAGGGAAGACAGGGTCACTGTGTTTATGGTCACGTTCTGGACACAGTCTAGCGTGTGAGGGGAGCCATTAACCGGAAGACAACAGTCTACACTCTGAAATAAGTTCGCTGAAGGATCTTCTGAATAAGGCTCTGGCGCACATGGTATGTACATGGCGATGTGAGCCACAAATAAATCTAACGAGATATTGCCCCATGTTACATTTGCGTCTCACGCGATTGCCCAAGAGACACTACCCGTGGCATCATTTATAGTCTTTTATGGCCGTGAAGTTAAAACAATCTAGGGTGTGATGCTGCTGCACGAATGTGATGGTGAAGAGACGGGTACTGAGGTATTTACACAAGGCGCAAAACAGGCCAAGACACTTTGAAAGCTTGCGAATGCCAAACAAGTGTACCATGTGAGAAATTTTAATTTTGGGCACAGGCCAATCACTTACTGTTTCGTCGACTAATGTGCGTAAGTCATCAGCGATATGAATTGCGAACGTGTTACATCCTGATTTTACTTGAAAATGACGGCGGCGTCTGCCGATGTTGTGAACCTGCACCGTAAGAAGCCTATATATGGCCGAATGACTTTACCTTTCTATATTTTCGGCACTTTTTTGCGAGGTCAGATCATCTGAAGGTTTTCAGTAACCTCGGGAGGGGGGTAGACTAATGCAATATTCATATCGCCGCACGTATGTGCCAAGCAATGAAGTCGAGGATGAAGCCTGCGGACGTAGATAAGGCATACCATACCATAGATCAACCACGACCAGTCGACTACCTGGCGGTTAATGTTTCAGGAAAAAGCTCTTGTATTCGTGCTTAACACCATCTCTACCATCGGTCCTTCAATAGGTGCCAACAACATATGCGGAGAATTGCAAATTGTGCGATAATGTCAAACGTAGAGTGGCATCTCGAAATGAATATTACTTGAAGGCGAAGCTTCGTATCTATAAGCGAAGTCACCTTTGTACAGAAACTATCATCATCAGCAGTGGCTCGATCGTCGTCGTCGTTTTCCGCAGCTGGCTCGTTTGCGCCCCTCGGGTTGCGCTCGTGCTCGTGCTCGGCACGCGCTCGTGCCACTGCTCACGGGTTCGTCGTCGTCGTCTTCCACAGCTGGCTGCGTTGCCGCTCATCATGCCAGCGTAGAATTTCGATTCTCTTCTGTCGTCGTAATGGGGAGGGTGCGTTTACGGGGGTATAGGCTGGTATGAGCCATTCATTATCTTGCGTAACGGACAGATTTCATTCTGAAGCAATTTAATTTCGAAGAATCGCAAATGACAGTGGCGGGCAAGTGCTGCTAACTACGCCGCTGAACAAACTCGAGACATCGAACGCAACCGACAACGGCGGACGGCGGCAATACCGTCCGTGATGTCCTCTCCGTCGCAGCCGAACTTGTGTGCAACCTCAGAATTGAGAAATACTTTAATAAACGCAATGGATTAACCCAGTGATAAACACCAGGGCCTCACGTTTCAGCTTCGCTAGTTGACCATCTTCACAGAGCAGAAGGGCCGACTTAATTTTTTTACCACTAATGTGGTGCTCGTGTGGCTTCTCAAGGCTTCTAATCGTCAGTGTTCTTGTGTTGCACAGCACGGTCATGAAGATTCGAACTCTTGTTTTCTACTAAGTTTTGACTTCATGCTTTTGGCATGAAGTCTTGATGTTTTGGCGCGAAATTTTTATCTCAAATTCCACCTCTGTGGAATTTGAAGATAAAAACGTGTTCGTCGGAGTATTTTACTATTATGATTAAGACAACTTGAAAGTTCATTTAATTTTTTTGAGATTTGGTTCCTTGGAAATCAAGTGGTCAAATTTCGACAATATTTTTACATCATACGTAAAACAAGAGTTATTATACCTGCCCTGAAGCATTGAGCTCTGTTCATTGAGTGAGGGTCTATGAATCGCAATTTTTATTTGTAGGACTTCCCTTCCAGCCCTTGTGTTATCAGTCGACATTACACAAAACGTCCCACGCAATTCATGAAACAAAGTGAATAAAAATAGTTAAGCTTTGGACATGAAGCCAGCGTAGTCCTGAGGCAATTACCAGGAGTTTAAGTCGAATGAAGCAATAGAACTATTGTTATGCGGAAAAATCAATCTAACAAAATCAATAGTAGACGTATACTACTGGTTTCACTTCAGGATGTCGTAAGCTTGAAAAAACTCTGGACTCTCGCCTCCTAATGTTTTTATACTAAGAAAATATGTTGAATAGCAGTTCAAGAAAAAAATGAACACAGTGATTTTTGCGACTCTCATCGTAGCTATTTTGATATGTGTGTGTTTAACGCACCCGGGATGAGTGGTTTTAAAATTGAGATTGGGAGTAGTCAATTGGTTTCATTTCATATGTTTCCCGAAGTGTTTCCTGGAACCATAATGTCATTTTGGTTGTTTTTAGGGAAACTTGCTCATT
>NC_051164.1:45259531-45332785 GCF_013339745.2 Dermacentor silvarum
AGGCAATCAATAGCACTACACCCACTCCGTTTTCAGAGCTGACGTTAAGCACGGGTAGCGCGAGGGTCTCTGCGTTGACATGACGACTTCGCTGCAGCCGAATTCAAAATACTGCATATGCGATGACAACAGCTATAGGGGCTTGTTGATAGGTCCTCTTTTAATTTGTTTAACCGCAGGAAGGACGAGACATGCATAAAACACACACGAGACAGCACACAGCGCTGAACGACCAGCTGCGAACATGGAGGAAGGAAAGAACAGCTGTTTACGTCCGCCATTTCTCCTCGTATTGAACTTCACAAACCGCGGTTGCGCACTCTGAAACAAATTAAACTTTGAAGAGTTTTTAAATTGCAAAACGCACGTGACTTGGTCCTAATAAAGAGAGGTCAATTATATTATAACGTGCATGTCTTTTTCATTACATTAAAAGAATTTATGCGGCGTGTGCGACAAAATCTGGCAGCAAGCAACCCTGGGCGTCGCATCCGTCGCATTGTTGACATCGCACCATGTGAAACGGCCGTTGCGAATTTCGCATCTGCGGAAATCGCACTGTAAAATCGCAACATGTGAAACAGTCTTAAGCCAAAGGACTTGGGCGATTGTTTTCGGCGGCATTTATTGCCATATCTTTGTTCCGGCGACATTATGCGACCGTGTTCGCGATGTGAAGTCATATGCTCAATGAATGCTCTCGGTGATGTCAGTGATGTTCGATTCCGCCGAATTAGTGGGAGTGCGACGGCCACGCGAGCGATCAGCGACGGCAGGCCGGCATGACCGCTGGATCGGCCGGCCCAGGAGTGCGTGCTGTATGTTAATAGGACCCCTTGTACATTACATTGCAGATTGCCTTCAACCTTTCTTGCGATAGCAGTTATATGAACACTCTAGGCGACTTTCTGTCGTCGTCGTCGCTGTCGCCGAGAGGTTCCGTATATGTGCACGGGCAAAAAGATCATCGCCGTGGCCCGCACGCTGTATGTGCGAGTGAAAGCATGCGACGGTGAGCCAGAAATTGCGGCTCGAGCACACAAGGGCGGGAAGCGAGGAGGAAGCACGTAGTCTTCCCATCACGCACAACACTGCAGGGGGGGGGGGGGGGTAGGGGGGGGGAGGGGCCACGCTTTACTGCGGCTGTGCGGTCCCGCCGCGAAGGAAGGCTCCGTGGAGGGGAGGGGGTGGCGTTCTACGCCGTGAGCGCCCGCCCGCGTGGCTGTATTTTGTAAGGCATCTGCGGCGGGGGCAGAGTCCGCCCGCACTGTGTTTTCGCGGCTAAAATCGTGTTGACGCGAGCGCCGGCACGAACCTCAATTCGCTCGCTGCTGCTGCTGCACCTACCCACTCCCGCGTTCTGACAGTGAATTTCCGCGGTCATTGAGTGAGATGCGTTCATGTTTGCTTGTGAGCGCGTAACAACGTGCTTGTTAATTGAGTTAGTGTGCCTACTATACTGTGCACTAATTTGCTATCGCAATCGATGTTGCTGCAATTTATAAATACGTGTAAATGCACCTCCGCTTGGGTATTTCTGCCACGTGGCATTTTGGTGGTGGTGCCGGGTAGCCCCAAGAGACCACGGAGCTCCGCAGCGGTCGTCGCCTCGGTATTAACATGATTACCGAGGAGGCGGGACCTGCGCCAGCGGCGACAGCCCCAACCGCTGTCCTGGGGTATCCAAAAGATCCTAATAAATCGGGTAGCGATGTATTTATAAATTATGGCAATAATAGACGTGACTATGTAATGTTTCCCAGCAAAAGTTAGGCCTGCTCTGCTCGGCCCGTAGGGCCCGCTGTGCTCTGCCTGTTCGGCCTCTCTGCTCTGTTTCCCTGTTTGGCCTGGTCTGCTATGCTCTGCCCGTTTGGCCTGCTCTGCAAGATCGGCCTGCTCTGCCCGTTCGGCCTGCTCTGCTCTGCCCGTTTGGCCTGCTCTGCCCGTCCGGCCTGCTCATCCCGTTTGGCCTGCTCTGCTCTGCTCGTGCGGCCTGCTCTGCCCGTTCGGCCTGCTGTGATCTGCCCGTTCGGCCTGCTCTTCTCTGCTCTACCCCGTGCCTCCACCTTTTTGTTACGCGCGAAGTAGACCGTTTGGCACCCTTACGGATGAAGGGGGCCGTTTATTGTAGGTTGCGAAGGGTGAGCGCAAGAGCGGCCAGCTGGTTGATGAACCCAGTGTCGTCCTCTTTTTCAACCCTGGACCGCAAGCACGTTCACCAGTCATCGTTTTCCTCACTAAGGCGTCCGTGCAACAATATTGCCTGTGTACGCCTCGTACCTTCAGCAGGGCTGACAATATAGCTTGTGAGGTGGAGTATAGAACAACACTTAGGGTGCTGTGTTGCGCCTCGAGCACGTGCGGCGCATCTTTATTTTTCTCTTTTGCAGCCGGCACCAAGGCGCCGGCTATGATCGCCGAGCATCGCTTCCGCGCGTTGGTGGGCGCCCCAATATACGAGGTCTGTTAGAAAAGTATGCGACCTTTGGGCAAAGAAAAAAAAACTGGCCTAACTGGAGCGTTGCAAACCTAATCGTCCTCAAAGTAGTCTCCTTGGGACTCTATACACTTCTCCCAGCGGTGCTGTCATTGTTGGAAGCATTCAGAGAAGGCCTCTTTCGGAATGGAGTTAAGCTCAGCTGTCGTTGCAGCTGAGCTCAGCTGTCGTTGCAGCTCTCTTGTCTGGAATCGCACTCCTTTCAATTACCTCTGGATTATGGGAAACAGCCAGAAGTCACAGGGGGCCATATCAAGAGAGTAAAGAGCATGTTGAACTACAGGAGTCTGGTTTTTCGCCAAGAAGTCTGAATCAAGGGCGAGAAATGTGCAGGAGCGCTGTCGTGATGAATGTGCCAATTTCCTGTTGAACACAACTCCGGTATCTTGCGCCGCACATCATCGCGTAGGTGACGGAGGACATCCATGAGTACTCTTTGGTGATTTTTTGACCATGTGGTGCGTGCTCTTGGTGTACCAAACCACGGGAGTCAAAGAAAGCAGTCAGCATCACTTTGACGTTTCTGCGCACTTGGCGGTATTTGTTTGGTCTTGGTGACGTGGAGTGCTTCCACTGAGACGACTGGGATTTGTTTTCCGGGTCGTACCCACTCACCCAAGACTCGTCACCAGTGATTATGGTGTTCATGAAGTAGGGGTCACTGTTTGTGGAATCCAGCATGTCCTGTGAGACTTCAACACGAAGTTGCTTTTGCTCTACCATGAGCTGCTTCGGCATGAATTTCGCGGCAACTCTTTTTATGGTTAAATCTTCGGTCATAATGGAATGTGCAGAAAAGGTGCTGATGCCCACCTGTTCCACAATTTCTTGGATAGTCACACGACGATCCTGCGTCACCACAGCGTTCACTTCGGCAATGACCTGGTCATTTCCGTATGTTGATGGCCGACCGGAACGTGGCTCGCTCTCCACCGATGGGTGGCCGTCTTTAAACAGGTTGTACCACTCCTTAATCGATGTGCTGCTCATAGCATCGTCACCGAAATCCGTCTGAATCTTCCGAATGGTTTCCACTTGGCTGTCGCCCAGTTTCTGGCAAAATTTGATGCAGTAGCGCTGCTCCGGTCGCTCCGTCATTTTCTTTGCAATAAAAAAACCGACGAGAGCACTGCGCACTATCTCACTCAAACGCTGCGTCCCAGCGACTGATGCTATCGGCAGGCGAGAAAAAATTCGTGCATGCGCACAAAGTTTCAAGGTCAGCTGATGCAAGCGTGCTTGCTTCATATCCATCAGGTGTTCGCAAGTAACTAAGGTTTAATGCTTTTCTAACAGACGTCGTAACTCCGCGTCACCGCAGGGGCGACACAAAAGCCCCGCAGTCTCCGCGCCGAGCAGATCGCCGCGAAGATGGGGCGGCCGAAGAAGAGCGTCACTCCCGTAGAAGAGGGAGCGCGGTGCTAAAGCCGCTGCACCGCTACTCGTGAGCGAGTGAGACGACTTCGGTCCGATCCCGAATATCGCGCCGACGAAGCGGCGGCGAGACCTCGGCGATTCGCAGAAGATCCGGAGTTACGAGCCCGCGAAACCGAGCCAAATCGTTTGAGCTTCCAGAAGCGTCCAGATTTTTTAATGACCTAGTGTTCGTTGCTCGTTGGGCTGTCGAAGATTTCGGGGTAATCTTGCGCAAAACATGACCGAATATCGAAGCACAACTTTACATGAACTTGGCCGAACCGAGATAAAGCTAGGTGAGGTCGCCGCCTTCGCTGTTTGCCCAGACTCTGTACCACTAGTGTGAAGCTGCCCCTAATTTTTTGACCTCCGGACCATTAAGAACTGCCTGACATCATTTTTCGCTATGCCCAAGGCGCAAGAATACAGAACGTAGATATTTCTTTTCTATCTTGTTAGGAACTGAGAGAGTATAGTTTAATTGTTGGCGTGTTGTGACTGAATAGCTACGATATAGATTAAACATGTGTTTACACAGTTGTTTGTACTACTTCTTTGTCGTTTTTGCTAGTTTTTTTGTTTTAAATGTTTTTTTACTAGCATCTATATTTTGGCTCCTGTTTGTTTCTAGGGCACCTAAATTTGTCGATAGTTTGTATCTATGTATGTTTCTATCGAACCGTTTTCACGGCTGGTTGACTGGTTTTAGGGTAGTCCACGGCCGAACAAGCAGCGCGTCGGTCTGCTGCGCTTAGGGAAGAGGTTTCGAAACCAACCATCAACCCAACTTGAGTAACTTAGTATGGACGACTAAGCGGGCGGCAAGCGAGGGAACAATTTTCACCGTGCTTAGGCACAAGTGCGCCACTCTTAGAGTATATATCGGCGGCCAGCAGTACCACTACGTGGCGCAGCGTGTCCAAAAAGAAAAGGAGGCCGGTTGCCGCGTGACGGCGTTTCTAAGCTTTCGCACGCACAGTCACGCCATGCATTTCGGAAGCCACATGCAGGCTTCGCAGCCACAATGCTAGATGGTGCCGAGTATTCTTCGGGAAGCGCCAAAGAGGACTCCCGCTGCATTACATCCCTCATACGAGTACATACCTCGTTTAAACGGTGGCAACACTGTGTCACTAAATTGATTCATTGCTAACGGCATTATTGTCAAACTTCATCGTGAGATAGGTTGTGCCACAGTTTTTTTTGTTGAGCAGCGGCCTTTGTAGCTACAGTGGCCTAACGAAGGCTCTTTTCCGCCATGAGTGGTGCAGCTCAACTCACAGCATTTCTAGTGAGTATGAGCGTATCCAGCGCCCCTGAATAACAGCAGTAATATCTGTCAAATGCACTCTCGATGAAGGACAGAGACAGAGGCGTTACCCATTAAGAACTTTTTACACATACACGGGCAAATAAATTTCTAGCAGGCAGCTGGATGCATTCCGTAAATGTGCGCACCATGGTTAGAGCGTAGGCTGTTAAGAGGATACGTGGGTTGCCTACGTGTACAAACCACGTCATGCATCGACATGACAAGTTTTGTGGAAACGGTTAGAAATGGGTGCCTTTTGTGTGAATGGTATATGTAAGCCTTCATTATCAGCATTCTTAGCATCCTAATTATGTTTCACTCAAGGACATAAACAAGACATCTTACGCCAGCAGAGCCAGTTTTATGCCACCGAATTTTATTTTGCCATCACACCTGGTAATTCATTGTTGCTCTCGGCTTTCTCTCGTACCCGTTCTGTAATTCTAATGCACCACTGGCTATTTGCCTCCCGCATTACGGGGCAGGCCCAGCTCAACTTCTTGCCTATAATGCCAATTAAAATGTCGGCTACCTTGCTTTGCTATCTAATCCACAACACTCTCACGTGTCCTAACGCTATGCCTAATATTCTTCTTTTCATTGCACGTTGCGCGGTTCCTGAGCTGTCCAGATGCTTTGCTAAACTCCAAGTTTCTGTCCAATTACCAGTACAAGTCTTTCTAGTGTAACAGTTTTCATACATTCTTTATCGAGAGAGTTAATACCATTGGATATGATGTGTTTTCTTGTCTAAACATTTTCTTGGTCAGTACTTTTTCCGGTTCTATCGGAAAAACAATTCCGAAATTGCGTATTAGGTTGTGGCGTGTATTAAGCGTGAATACTCAGGTTTATTATTCATGGTCGGCATTTTGGATTCTTCGCCAGGTAACTCCATTTTAAAGCTTGAAGTGGTGCCTGAAAAAGCCAAGAGCTAAGCATCCCACTAAGTGTCGAAAAAACCCTGTCGCACCAGAGCAAGAATTCGCCATCCCCGCTAGTGCAGTACTTAGCCAATACGTCCATGATGACTTATGAATCTTGCCGTATTTAAAAGTCTAGGGCCAAAAATAAAGCCTCCGAGTTCTTTTGCCAAAGAATGGCCTACGACGCCACATGTCCCATTATTTAGCTGCATATATGGGCAGTTGAAGCAAGCACGCAAGTGCACCTATGTGCTTGAAGCCGCGTCGTACAAAGGCCGGGCGGCTCTAATATTATCTTACAATATTCTAGTGAATTGGTGCCAAGGTACCAAGATTATAAACCTTGAATATTGATAATATTTATTTATTAACTTCTTAAAATAGTTTATTCATGCTTTGGTCGTCTAATTCTCCGTCACCATAAAGTGCATCTTTTATATGGATTCATTGGGGAGGGAAGCGAACAGTTGAACGCCTTTGCAAATCCTTCCACATTTTTCATGGCCTCGTTGACCCTAAAAAAACAACAAAGACGTTTTATGACCCACTAAGTAAAGACAAGGAATTGTCATTTTTATACACATTAACACTGCCTGTACAAAACACATTAATGAAGCGCTAATCACACTGCTGCACATGTCCTTAATACTTATTTATTTTCTCAGAATACAGCTTTGTTGATGATGACGTTTAACTGTAATTTCAAGTTTACTTGTGCGTCGTAAAAGAGTCGTTAAAATGCGCCAGGAGAGTCTAGTTATGCGGCAACCTTTTCTTAATTAACTGCCTTAGTTATCAATAACGCGAGTCCGCACATTTAGAGCAGAGAAATTTTAAGTGTTCAGACCTCATTTGAAAAATGAAAAAATATTAAAGATGAAAAATTACGACTTCTTTCTACACAAGGGAAAGTGTTCCTAAGTTTGTACGTTACCTGGAAGGTATACGAACAGTGGAAGTAATCTCTGAAAGTTTTCCTATTTATAAACTAGGACACTTCGAGAGATCTAACCGTAACTATAGCTATGTTTACATCTCTGGAAGTGTAGTAATTAAAAGTAGTAAACGTAACTGTCGTTACGTTTACATATTGAGAGCCCGCACAGGCTATGAAGCAATGTTTTCGGCATTTTCGGTTCAGTAATGAAGAATTATGAGGATTTGATGTAGTGAAATAAAGATCTATTACTCAGACTAACCTGTCGGCACACATTTTGTAGTGCGAATTATTTTTCCCAATATCCTCGCATATATAGGTCAATTTTGTTGGTGTGACCACATATCCTGTAACAATTACTGTAAACTGCTGCATTTTAACGCGATAGCGTTAAGGGCCCCCTGTCGCAGAAAATCCCGCGTCGGCGCCGGCGTCGTTGGTGGAAATAATCCTGCCGAAACACATCATCCCGAGCCACCCCCACCGGGCAAGACCTTGACGTGGCGCAAGGCGTTAGTGAATAAAAATTGAATTTCTCAAAGTAAAATTCGTGAGAAAAATTGTAATGTATGACTTACCCACAACCTACAGACGTGATAGCGTCAGATTGTAATTTGAATATATGAGAAAAAAGCCTTATAAGCAGCCAGGGTTCCTTGAATGCTATCGCGTTCCGCTCTTAAAGGCGAAGCTTAAGCGTCCTCCAACTTTTTTTCGTTGTTCGCTGTCTTCAGGTAATGAAAGGCGTCAGGCGAGATATATAAAGCTATAGGATTGCCTGATCTGGCATGCATGCTTATGGCTGAGCAGTTCTTTCAGTGTAAGCAGTGAGTTAGGCCTTGTTCTGCTACATTATTTTGCGCCGCTAGGACATCTTGTCTTCATTCTCTTCATTATTACCCAGCTTTAGGCTAGAATTGCCGGTAATGGTGACGTGACTCCTGTAGTTTAATCTTGAAAGAAAACGTAGTTGAGACTTGAAAACGCCCATGAATGTGACATGCCGTCCTCGTCCGAATATAAGATTTCGCTTACAGCATGTCACTCTTTACATCATGTGGCACAGCAGCGTCGCCATGCAAAATTCCGAAGAAATGCGTAAAGCAAAAAAAGAGTCGCGGTATATAGCACTTAAATATTCCACCAAACTACTACGGGGATTACACATTCGCAAAGGAAAGGAAGAATGTAGTTATGGTATATACACTGGGTTATCAAACAGTTCAGTCGATATGCAGCTCGTGCAGCGCTTCTTTACAACCTCGTCTTTCTCGCTGCATAGCTGTCGCGTACCGTTCTTGTTTTCGTGGCGGTAAGTCATCCGATGGTGGTTGTTAAACTTGTAGAAATATGAAAGGCCACTTCAAGCACGAACATGTTATCAAAGCTGCATTTCCCTGAGTACATGGCAACCGTGGAGGCTGAGAAACTAATGCTGCTTTTGTCAAGCCTGAGGTTACGTCTTCCATTTAGGCCACAGCGGCTGGGTGTCGGTAGTGGGCAAACGGAAAAGGTTTAGTAGTAATTACTAAACTTCGCTGGTAGGTAAATAAGCCTACATTATTGCACTGAAAAGCCAAAGCGAATACTTTTCCAGCACTAAGTATGTTTCTTAACAGCATGAAGCTGACCATTTATTTTTTTCCAATGCATTCCTGTGAATGGCGCACTAGACTGAACTTGAATGTATGTGCTGAGAGCTGTCAGGTTTCTAATACATCACTAGCGGTGTTTTCCTTGGCGAAAGTTTCAGGCTGGTTGCGGGAATTGGGAAACAACGAATTTGCTGCAATTCCTTAATATATACTAATCAACTACGTGGTAATCTATTGAACTATTCTGCTGGGCTTATTCTTGAGAATCAGTGCAACAGCGCAACGTTGTGGAGGTTGAGGGTTGAGATAAAACACTTAAGCTGAATGCTTACTGAAAATAAATGTGCTCGACTGTCGTTGCCATGTGCGATTATAAAAATAAAACAAACAAGTTTCGGTTCTACTGTAGACAAGCTCTAGCTATATTACCAATAGATTTTTTCTGGTTGTTTGCTTTTTTAATATGTCTACAAACGCTATCAGTGTCCGAAAATCGTCAAACACAAATTTCTGCGCATATAATTAGAGCAAGAAAAGGGACATTCCAGGGTGTTTACTTCAGATAAAGGAGTATGCGCTGACCAGTAGTGATCAGTGAAAAAAAGAATTCCCCGGTTGACGCCAAAAAGTCGCCGCCACTCCTCCCGCGCTCGTTGACGCTTTCAGTGGCGGCAGCTTTCAAAGGGTCAGCAGTCATTTATGACTTTAGTCAGTTAAATTTGGCGAACGACTTACATCTGCGCTAGATAGACTGCCTGCCAGCCTACTTGAACACTTTAGACCTTAAACCCACCACACATACGATCTGAGGGTCGTTTCTCTAGTTAAACGAGATTAATCACATTTTCTTCATTTAAACATACATCGTCACTGCAGCCTCCCTCGCCCTGACCTCACCATCAGCAATCTTCCCGAAGGCGACCTGGACAACACGACGTGAAGGTGGGGGAGGCCCTCGTGAGGCTGCCCATGTCTGTTTATTGCAGAGAGATTAGGAATGATTACACTATGGTGCATTGCGACCTGGGCCGATCCACAAGATGAAATAATATGGCACAAACTGGCACACTGTAAGCGCACCTGAAGCACGCGAAGCGTAGTAAGATTTGGCTGCAGTATCGACTAGATCGGGAATAACGGAAGTTTTGTAATCGCTTTTTTGTTTTTGAAACAGTGTGCACCTTCTACACTCTTATATTTTGTGTGCGGTTGTGCACACCGTGTTCGCGACGTGCAGTTTGGAAGAAATATAGTTGTTTTCAAGGTTTCAAGGTTCAAGGTTAAGATGGAAACGCATCATCTACACCACAATCATCAATGCTGATATTTTGTTGCGAGTGATGCGTGACATAACAAAAATATTATATTTGGTACTTTCGTTGTTTATTCGTTTTTCGTTTTTCTTAAGTTATTGCTTCGTGTAGGTATTCGCGATTGCGATAGCAACTATATGGACACTCAAATCAGATTTCTGCCGTCGGTGTCACCGTCGCCGTGAGGTTCCGTATGACGTTAAACGGCCATGAAATCGTCCCCACGCGCCGCATGCTTTATGTGCGAGTGAAAGCGCGCGAGGGACGCGCTTTAACGGGGAGCGAACGCATGGTGGAGAGCAAACGCGCGTTCTGCGCCGTGCTCCTTGAAGGGCTGCAGAATTAAGCGTCTCTTTCCTCCTTTACAATCAACATATAGAGAGAGCAAACGCGACTTCTTCCGTCGAAAAATCACAGCATATCCACGAAGTGAATGATAATGAGTGGGCGAAGCACCGGGGGATCATTCGGGTAAACCACAGCTGCGGACGAGAGATAAAGAGAGCGCGCGTCGGGATCGAGAGACTCAAGGTAGTTTTATCAGCTGTATAAACTTCGACATGCAGCAGCACCAGCAACACGCACAACTGTTGTCGACGCCGTCGGCGTTTTGCCCGCGTTCGCACCGAACGCGCACAAAGTGGAACCGGAACCGGAAGTGGAACCGGAACCGGAACGCCATCTAGTGAACGCTTCATAAAACTACAGGTGGCTACATGCATACTACTACTACTACTAACTACTACAGAGGAGGGAACGACCATCACCCTAAGGAGCTTCGCCCCTAAAACGCCGTGAGGGGACGGAAGGAAGGGAGAGGAGGCGACGTTTAGCTGCGGCCCCAAATGCGTATTTATATAAAAACGTTGCGAGGCGAGAAGATCGTAAAGACTTCCGACGCAGCTCGACGAATGTCCCATTGTGGTCTCATCGAAAACCTCCGAGCCGCCCCCAGAGGCACCAGCAACAGTCACCAACGCCGCACGCGCAAACGCGGGCAAAACGCCGACGGCGTCTACAACAGTTCTGCGCATTGCTGGTTCTGCTGCATGTCCAAGTTTATACAGCTGATAAAACTACTATCCTTACTCCGTACTAATTTGCTATCTCAATGGATGCTGCGCCTTTCGGGTGAAACTGCGACATTTTTATTTAATGTTTTAGTTCGGCGCCTTTGTACACCAACAGTGGTTTAGTGCTATTATTGAAAACAAGTTTAAGGGCTTGAGCAGCTCTTTAAATAACTATAAATGCTGAACCCGTCACGGAACCTGGTATATTTTGATTCTGAAAATGGTGAAATAAAACCGGTAAGGTACAGAAAATGTGAGAACATAAATTCAAGGGGCATTCATCCTTCATGGATGAATGCGGAAGCATTGCAAGCGTCACGCGATGAAATTTCATCCAAAACCTGATAACCTTTCGACTACTGAGAGGTAGTATGCTCGACTCCCACCAAAATTCGAGGGTTCCAAGCCCCCAAAAGGTCGTGGTTCGAGTGCCTAAATAACTGTACCTTAATTACTGGTGCATTTATTACTTTGGCCTTAACACGAAAGTTCGTGGGCTCGACTCGCACCAATGGTCGTAGGTTTGAGTGCCCTTTTTCTTCCTTAATTCACTCTGCCTTGACTAACTGTGCCTTAATTTAATTTTTGTCTGATTTGACGTTATCAACTGCCTTGATTGCCTTACTTGACGTTTTGGACAATCGTGGTCACGCCAAGGCAAACATTGTCGGATTTTCCGCCTCATGAGCCATATAATGCATGAATTAGTGTTCCGAGAGGAAGGCACTTTGAGGAGCAAGGTCGACTAGTTTCTTTGCTGCGGCGCTTCTTTCTATACAATAGTAAAAGAAAGCCACTTAGAAATTGCAGTCAGCAAAGAATGATTAGGATGGATTGTTGAACGCGTTGAATAATTACTTCTCTTCTGACACTTTGCTGACTCATCCTTACATAGTAAACCAGCGAAAGGAAATGCTAAAACTGTAGGTTGTATACGCTAGAATAATGTGAACTGATGAGGTACTACTATTATGAACTTGCACAATAGAAGAAGATGCCTCGAGAAAAGACATCGATTTCGCTCTCATTTTTCCTTTATTGCAAGTTCTGTGAAAAAAAAAAATAAGCGGCAATAAAACGGTGACACCACCAATAACTGTTTCTGATCCGATATTTTTTCTTACCTGTTTTGCGCAGTGCTGTGTTCTGCCGTCCTTATCTCTTCGATGAGTGTTGCCTTGTCGGTTATTCTGCACTGAGTCTGTGGAATA
This sequence comes from Dermacentor silvarum, assembly GCF_013339745.2. NCBI lineage: Eukaryota > Metazoa > Arthropoda > Arachnida > Ixodida > Ixodidae > Dermacentor > Dermacentor silvarum. Next base: position 45,271,812 of record NC_051164.1, read on the forward strand.
ACGCATTAGCTATAACAGGCATTCTAAATGTAATTGAGAAATTTCCGCTCATACATTAAAGTTTGTTTATCCAAACGCAGACAACCTACCATAGCACTCGAAATGAAAAACAGCTGCAATCCGCTGATACTCTCTAGGCCTGTTAAACGAGTATCTTGCCCCGCATAGTCTTCTTCAACTTCCTGGCTATAACCCTGGAAGTAAAAGAGAGAATGGTGTAATAAGGCGTCAACCAAGATCGGGCCCTTTTAAGCTCAACTTGAAGTAATGCAGCGCGATATGATTGAATTTTACTTTATTTTGTCCAGCTTAATGATTAAACCATCTAGAACGTGTGCGGTCGCCGGCGGCAAAAAAAAAAGAAGAGAACAGGAAGGGAGGAGGCTTTTCAAAGTATAGTCGTAATGTGTATCCATTTCCATAGTTTACTTTCTCTATCAGAAGGTTTACCTTCCCTGTGCAGCTGTGCTCATTATTTCAAAGTCCAGTAGTGCAACCGCAATTTAGTTTTCTGTGCTTCGTTTCAACTTGCTTCTACTCTTTTACGCTGTCTGTCACAATGACTCTACGAAGAGCAACTTCCAGGCAAGACGAGTGGGGGTAATAGGGTGGCGGTCGGTTAACGATAGCATTTCAAAAACAGGTGGCATGAGCACTTACAAGACTCGTCAGCTCGTTTTTTTTTTCTACGTGACAACAAGAAGTCTCGAGGAAAGAATACAGCAACTGTGAGCATGTCTCAATAACCGCAATTGACCAATAATGAAGAACTCTGTTTACACATAACTACGTACCTCGATTTCCCACAGTCAGAGACACATCTTTTTTGCCGAGAACTTATTTAGGCATCTTGTGCATTATAAGTTGCAATTTTGAAAAAAAAATATCTCTGAATTCTCGTCTCATTAAGCTTACAATATGTCCCAGTGCAAGTGCAGGCACATTTGTACTTTGACTTTGCGAGCCACTCACCTCAATTCCACAAAGCGCCTGACTTTCCTAACTTCGTGGTTAAAACGTAGAACGTGTAGTTTAGCGTGATATGGCGATGTAATAATAATTGGAGGTGTACACGAAATATTATTATATGGTTTGGGGGTAAAGACATGAAGCTCCGAAAAACAAGGGTTTCAATGTGGCTTGTCCATTTGCTGCTGTTGCACCGCACGTGACCTTAATCTAAAACCGAACGCCATATAATGAAGCACAGTTAGCTTTCCTTGCGTCTTGCGCAATGTGAAGCGAATTGCTAGCAGGAATACCAGTAACTGCAAAACACACCGCCTAAGAATTTTAAAGTAATTTGGAAGGGTTAATAAATTTAACAGCACTCAGCTCATTAACAGAAATGCTGAACGTTATTTTTGTATTTTGTTGATTTTTTAACACAGTCTAACCTTGCAATGCACTCACAAAGCCATATATTTTAACTGATTACTTATTTGTCATTTCTCGAAAATGTCTGGAGGGTGAAACCGGTTTTATCCGGTCTTGCGACCAATATTAAAGATCCATCAAGCAGGTTTCCAAAAAACTGTATCCTGCATAAAAAAAATGTGGTTGATCCCTCTTATATAGGAATCGGTATAGAACACGAAAGTGAAACGTGTCTTCACAGAAGTAGTGTAATGTTTATTGCACATTGATATATAATCTCTATTGGTGTTTTGTGGCTAAAGCGCCCTTAGGCGTTGATGCACCCACGCTGACGCCTGGTGGCACGTCTCCTCCATCACGACTACCAACGTCGATGACCATGAGCAACCGTCGTGCATATGGAAGCTGCACTACGCTGCACACGCTAGCACAACGCGAAAGACAAAGCACGTAACTGACACACTAATACAACGCGCAAGACAAAGCACGTAACTGAATCGTCACCGAGTCAAATCAGCGCGTACAGCGCGTCGTAATTGCAGCCTCCGCGATCAACTTCAGAAACATTTTCAGAGCTAATTGCGGAGGCCACGCTCCGCTGTGCTGAGTACGGTGAACGCCACCTAACTGGCGTTGGTAGTGCTTCTTGATGCCAGCGTCCCTTCGAATGCTGGCATCGAGGCGTCGTAGTGCTGAGACCACCGAAGCGTTCACTGTCGGTGCGCGTTAGTGTCATAATGCAGTACTTCTCTTTTCTGCTCGTAGGCGGCGGCACCACCCCGAGCAAGAGCGCGGGTACACGGAGGAGTGTTAGATATATAAGGCGCGTCTGTGTAGCTCTCTGCAAATGCGTTTGTGGCGCAATGGGTTAAACGCTCGGCGATCTATCGTCGCGGACCGAGAGGTCGTGGGTTCGATTTCCAAATTTTGCATGTTTGTGGAACTTTTTCTTCTGGTTTCTTTCTTTGTATTATGTTCTGTGACGTATTTCCGTGACGGAAATACGTCAGTGAAGTCTTGGTGGACCCCGGCATAAAACACTTTCGTGTTAAAACCGCTTTGTGCATAGGACAATATCCTGCTTTAGCAGCACTTCTAATTAAAATGTGCACATGTAGTAGTACGTTATGTTTAGTAGTATAGTAGTTAGTAGTAGTTAATAGTAGTATAGTATGTTTAATTAGAGTAAGCATGTAATCTATTACTTAGAGATTGTTACATACACATTTCACAAGCCGCAAATATGTGGAATGAATATTCTCGTAAGACATTTCCGAAACTCACTTTAAAAGCCGCCTGAAGGCCAATGTTGTCAGCAATGTCTTCGTTTAAGGTTTTGACCCAGTTGACGTGGAGTCGTCTTAACCAATACTCATTCTGTTTCTGCAATAGAAGTTAGGTAATGTAAGGGGTGTGGTAGGAAATATGGGACAATCAAATACGTTGCTGGGTTAGGTGGTGCATGACTGGTTACTAGGTAGTGCTGCCACAAAAAACGAGGGTCGACAGAAGAAACATACACCGGTGCGCCTGTTTATGTTGCTTTTGTTGTCCCTCGTTGCTTGCTTCACCACAATTCTGGTAACTTATTGCGCCACAGTGCTATCACCGTTATATCTTGTAAACTAATCTATCACGTAACACTCCATTTCTTTTACTTAATGGGGTCATACTCTAGCCTAACTTGTTGCCATGTTTTTCCCACGTCACTGTTCCTAACTGCTGCTGTACCAAAGTTTCGTCACGGTTTTAGAATTTTTCGTACGGTTTGTAAAAATGAAACACAGCACGGGCACTTCTTCGGAAACAACATTCTATTAACTACTGTCTTTAAAGCGAATCAAAATATGAGTTTGCACTAGTAGTATGAAAAGAAAACATATAGACACGACTATTAGGAGACAGATTACAATGTCTACTGACACAAACATGCCTGTACATTTCGCACCACTTTTCAAGCCAAAACGTTGTCGAGTTGGCGGCTACATATGAACTGATTCGCGCAATGACACATCTTGAAGCGCATAGGAATAGCATAATGAAGTATTTTTCATAATGTAATTTGCGATGTCAAGGGGAGAACATGTGAGCTCCTGCTAGAAATCTGTATGATGTCTGTAGCCAATTTAACATTCACTAACTCATAAAATATTCGGTGTTAGATGGTGATCTGGCAAAGTGTGGTGCAATTTCTGCGGGCTAGTGAGGTCTTCGAATTAACAATTTTATTGAGAGCATTTGATCCAACCATTCAGTAGACAGACATTTCATGCGCACAGACATGCGTCTTCTTTTTTTCTCACAGAACGTACACTTACATGTACTTAATTTTGCCAACTTGGACACCAAGTATCCTGCAGGCAAATATACAAGAAAAGAAAAACAAAACGCTAGAAGAAAACTAATTTCTTTCTCTGAGTCTATACTTACCTAACACTCACTACTAACCTAGGCTTTCACTATATCGCCTTAAAATAGTTGTCCTACTGCCCCAAAGAGGGCACCAATAGACAGGTGGTATTACCAATATAACCAAAAAATATGCGATGAACAATGAACAAAAATACGACGGTCTTCTAAAGCCACTGCCTGAGAGTTACACAGTGAAATATTTTTGGGGAGGTTTTTTGGATCTCTCAGCCGGCACTGTCGTTGAATAAACCTTTGTTTTCCGCAAGACTTAGGGCGACATTTGCTCTGAAAATCCTGCTATGATTTCATTCAGAGTATATTTTCCTGTTTCAGAGTACCCTTTCTTGAGAACCAACAGATGTCAAACATTTCATTTGTGGCCGAAGTCATTTTCAACTAACGGACGGTTTAATTAATTTGCTGCAGTGAGACGATGCGACGGCTTATTGCATGTTCGTTCATTTTGCTGTGCCGTTCGCGGCCCGTAATGCATTCAATCTATATTATTCGGCTCCGGAGTCTCACGTTGATGCCGCTCTCCCTCTCAGCCTGTGCTCCATCATTGCGACGACCTTTTCCTTCTTTTGCAATCGAATTTTCCTAACGGCGCCTTTTCGACACCCGAGCGACTACGAAGCGACCTAGTATTGTTGACTCGAGAATAAGTTAGGAACCGCACAAAGAGCGGTGGAACGAAAAATGGTAGGAATAACGTTAAGAGACAGAAGAGGGTGGTGTGGATCACAGAGCAAACAGGGATAACCAATATTCTAGTTGACATTAAGAGGGGAAAATGGAGCTGGGCAGGCCATGTAATGCGCAGGATGAATAACCGGTGGACCATTAGAGTTACAGGATAGGTACCAAGAGGAAGGAAGCGCAGTCGAGGACGGCATAAAACTAGGTGGGGTGATGAAGTTAGGAAATTTGCAGGTGGAAGTTGGAATCAGCTAGCGCAAGACAGGGCTAATTGGAGATCGCAGGGAGAGGCCTTCGTCCTGCATTGGACATAAATATAGGCTGATGATGATCGTTCAGATGGTTCTACAACTCGATATTCCTGGATTCCTTCTGCCCATCCAAGCCGTCATCCCGAAGGCAGCAGCCATTGCCTGCTTTTGGATATGGCGTCTTTTAAGCGAGCGTGATACATGCAGAAACGCGACCACTAGAATTAAGCGCACAAACAGGATCATGCCACGCCGTCACGTACTCAGTCGAAGTAGCCTGTGCCGCGTCGGCTTTGCAGCTTGACCTACTGCTGTCACTCCATCAGCTATAATATTCCTGGTTGCCTCTACGGCCTTCCTCGCTTTTTCCAGCTGTGCTCGGACGCCATCCACAACGGCTAGAGTACTTGAATAAAATGTATATTCCTGAGGCAATAAAACACTAATTTCTCTGCTAATATTACGCTGTGGGAACAAATGTGCCTGTTGAAGAGATTCTAAAACTTACCCGCCGCTTTTGTAGTTTTTCCGAAACATATTTATTAATGAAAACTTGAAATGAGGCAAATGGTGGAACTGTTTATCAAAACAAATAAGGCAATAGTCTTTTTGTGCGAATTTTGAATATTTCATGTTTGTGTAGCGTTGTCTGAAATTTACCGCATCAATATTCCATATCAAGCGCAGTATACCCCAAATGCTCGTTAATTAAAACAAAAGTGATTTATATGCGAAACCTTAAGCACAAGCCATGAGGTCTAATCTTGTCACGAGGAATGTCACTCTAAGCTAGACCGCCTTTTCAGCTACTGAAGAAGGCGCGGATAGCTAAGAGGCTCCACTTTTTGTATTTAAGACAAGTAAACATCAAAAATACATTAAACTCTGCACGCAAAACCACTCTTAACGAAGAACAAATAAATAGTGCACTCACTTGGTAGTATTCCCGCCAGTAGGCCAAACATTTTTCCGTCTTTTCAGAGAAAAACGCAGAAGAAATACACAAAAAAATAATTGGGCGTGAGTATGCACAATCAGTTGTATTAAACAGAAACTAAATGAAAAAATTCCTTGCGATGTATTTTCAGATTGCCCTTCTCAGCCAAACAAAACGCCAATTTAATACGACAAGATTCTTGGTAAGCCGGAAAACTCTCAGCTCCAAAAGACGTTTGGCAACGCCACGTTGAAGTTCCCGCCCAATCTCGCTGTGACCTCCAGCATTCTGATGGCGTAAGCTCTCGGGCTCAATCAAAATAATATAAATGGATGACATTGTACTCTAAAACAGCTGAACACTGAACTTGGAAAGCATGAAAAATTTTCGCTTAGCCACAACGGACCGAAAAATAAATAAATAACATACTTCGAAACCCTTTACATCAAAGTTATGTATCGGCTTTGGTGTTTCGGTGCAAAATTAGAAATCTGAAACTTTCATCTTCAAGTTCACTTGTAATAATCGAGGTATTTTTGCAAAATTAATAAAAAAAAAACTCGTACATTATTACTTTATCGTTTTCAGTGGACTTCCGTTTCGCCTTAGTGTCCCAGGCTGGGACACTAAGTGTCCTCAGCGTCCTTGGGCAGGCTGCAGGCTTGTACAGAGAAATGTTGTTGGGGGGGGGGGGGGAGGCACGTGCATGGTGTGTGCCCCCCCCCCTCCCCCGCTTCTTGGGTAGGCTTCTAAACACCGCCGTGGATGGGTGTGAGGTCGTTCAAAAGTTGGGGCCATTCGATGTGCCTAAACAAGCTTTCTTTTTTTCTAAAGCACAACGTTCGCACGTTTATTTCTGTTGTTCATACAGTGGCTATGATATACATTGGTGTGAGTGCGTCGTAATGAGCCTAGAGTTCAAGAGAATACAACAGCGTAAATTGAACTTTGCGTGGCAGCAAGAGGTAATGTTTCGCTTAGCGTGTGGTTAATCCTTGCGCCATCTTGGTGTGTACAGTGGACGCATTTATTTTATTTATTTGGATACCCTAAACGCACAAGTGGGCATTGCATAGGGGGGATTAAGTAGTACATAAATCTCATTTATAAAAAATATATATCCAAAACAAGAGTGCTAACAACAAAACAAGACACAAGAAACAGCGAGTTCTTTTAAACTATGTATGCTTTGGTGGTTCACACTTTACCACCGTCATATTTATTTCTCGTTGTATACACGACGTAATTTTGCCCATTGACTGACGGCGATGTTTTTCATTCGTCTCCCGGGCAAATTTCGGGAGAAAGGTTAGTACCACTTTCTGCGACACCATCAATACAATCGTACCAGCTCTTTTTGCGGTGTTTGTTCCATACGTTCATACCCTTCATGATACCTTAGTGATCGTGCCCATTTGTTTGCCTTTTGTATGGAGAATGCCGTGAACCCGCATTGGTTGGTTCATGTAAGAAAACGGCGGGCTGAACCGTGAACGAGCACTTCCTCCACCGAAACCACGCTGTTTCAAGGCGGCTCGAAAGTTCTTACCTTCCGAGAAAACTCACCTGCATTAGCGGCTGCGGTAAAAAAAATTCAGCCTACCCGGAAAAGCTTATCCTGAGGACTGAGGCATGGTTAGCAAATCACTCACCACAGGTAAACCCCTTGCTTTGGTAATGGTTCTGAGCACGTGTCCCTATTTCACTTTTTCTCCTGGTGCCATGCGTCATCGCTCCTCACATTTCGTAAGTACAACGCACCTGTTAAGATAACCTCACCAGATAGGGTTCGCGTTACCCGGTTCCGTTTCCATTAGGAGCCAGTAAGGATAAAAACTCTTAGCACTCTCTTCTCCGTCGAATATCTCCGATGGGTGCCTTCTTTCACAGGCGCGGCAAAAGGTGACCAGATAGACCAATGACGTGCACTTGGTTTTATTAGGAAATGTCGAAGCCAAGTGTTGAAGTCGTCGAAGATACCACCATTTTCCCCTGAATCGCCTCCACAGAGGCTCCGAGAAAGCGCTCTTTCGCTGAAGGCATGAGCCCTTGTGCGCACGCACAATATTAATCCTCTTTAGCAGCTGTCCGCTTAGTTTGACTAAATCGAATGAAAAACGAGCGTCAAGCTAAAACTAATAATTTCATGGGACGTTGAGAAATGCCTTCAATCTTCCATAAGTGTTGTCTGCTTTACCAATGATGCGCGTCTCCAGCAACGTCGCTAGTGCAGCTGCTTAAGACGCGGTTGCTGCTGCGCCACAGCAGTTCCCTTAAGTGCATGTTCGCCCAACAGGCCCGCTGTACGAGCATGCCTAACATACCTAACTGTACCCGAAATCGTCTACCCGAAAGTGTCTACAGTGAAAGAAAGCACCAGATAGCGCCCGCTGAGTGCGCGAAGAGTCACAGAAGGCTTCACGTAAAAGAAAATAATAATTAAAAGTGTTTTACATGTAAGTACACAATTTTCATCTATATATGCCCCCATGTTACCTGGTATACATGATTAGTCTTCCTGTTATGCGATAACTGCGAACGTACATTTCTTGTCATTCTCGAAAACTGATAACGGCCTGTGAATTTCGGAAATAAAACGAAAGAAAACTTACAGCGTTATCCCTCGTGCCAGACGGTACTTGAGTTTTCTAGAACAAAATTTATTTGAAAAACATTAACAGAAATTATATAAGAAAAACTGTTATAAATATCTTGAAGAGTCATCTGATTACGCATGCTTCCAAAACAACTAAAAGTAGTACACCTACTTTTACGTGGTGCAGCACGCCTGACAGCGTGCTGCACCGGATGCAGCACGCTGTAAGATGTGGTGTCTTGGCCACGAGAAGGCAACAGGCTAGTGCCACTAGCGGTCAATCGAAGAAAAAGCGACAATCATTAAGCAATGGGAACGGGCGCGACGCAACTGGCAACGAAAAAAAAATTGAGAAGGCGCTGGTCGGGATCACACGACGCATCTGTGTAATAATTTGTTTTCTCTTTTTCGGTAGCCTTGTTTATCCTCTTTGCACGAACCTTACGTTCATATCAAAGCATTTTATTGCGATAGCAATTATATGGACACTTCAACCGGATTTCTGCCGTCGGCGTCGCCGTCGCCGTGAGGTTCCGTATAGATAAAATCTTCACCGCGCGCCGTATGCCCGAGCGCAAGCGTGCTGAGACGCACGCTATCACGGAGAGCGAACGCACTCAATCCCCCACGCGCAAGCAACGAAGCGGGAAGCCAGCGCCGGAGGGAGCGGGGGGGGGGGGGGGGGGGGCGCACTTTTCTTCTGCCGCGCTCGTCGCTCGGCCGCACGGTCTCTTATCTCTCCCGCGCGCAAGCAAGGAAGCGGGAAGCCAGCGCCGGAGGAAGCGGGGGTGGGGGGGGGGGGGGGGGGCGCACTTTTCTTCTGCCAACAACCGCGCTCGTCGCTCGCCGCACCGTCTCTTATCTCCACACGGCTCTGACCTTTATGAGCCGTGCATTCGCGGCTCAGTTCCTTTTGAAGCGATAGACCGCACGTACCTTCGCCCGCAGCGGCGTATGCTTGCTGCCAGCGTTTTGACAGTCGTTGTCTGCAGTCATTCAGTGTGATCTCTTCATGTTTGTTTGTGCGCGCTCACACCACGCTTGTTGCTTCAGTTAGTAATAGTCGGGTCACATTTTCCAACGCACGCTACACATGTAATGCTGCCCGGATCGGCAGTGCAGCGCTACAGGTGTGTCCCTTCGCACGCGCGCTGCCCACGGGAAGCGCTTCTCATCAACACCACCGTTTCACACGCGCCTTCTCGTGGTCATCGAGTCTCTCTTCATGTCGGTCTACTTACGCCGCAGCACACCTGCTTACTTAATCAGCTCATGTTTACTACAATTCATATTGTTACCAAAGCCGCTCACCTTACTTCGTATGACATTGCTGTGTTGCTATCGCATTCATTGCTTCGCCCTTAGGGCGAAACTGTGACATTTTTTTAGCGGTCTTTCTTTCTTTGCGCATTTGTGAGTAACTGTCGATCGATTTCCTCTGGTGATACCTTGAATGTTTCCATTCGAGTAACAATGATCGGTTCTCAAACTATGGAAGCTTTTGTCCGTACCGACGTTAGCAAAAGTCGCTTTTGACATTGTTGTCCTTTGTACCTTGATAATATCATCAAGCGATCGTAATTTCGCGTAGCCTATTAGATATTTGAATCTTGCGTACTTTGGCAGGTGTCTAATGACTCTTAGCACAGTGTTGTGTAATGATAAAGTCTGGAGTAGACTTGTCTAGGGAGCTGCAGCCTCCACGAACTCCTAACACGCTTTTGTTGTGAATATTTTGTGGCAGAGAGAACGCATAACTTTTGTACAGGCTCCTACGAACCATGTGCCGTTGATGAGTGGCACATACCTAGTGCCACGTACCAAGTTAACAAAGTTGATCCAATGGTTGGTGTGGAATCCTGTTCCATCAGCCAGTATACCGAAGCTTTACCCATAAGACCATGACTTATTCAGTCACCCAAGTTAGTGTAACGTATAAGGTAAAAAAAAAAACATACAAATGCACCGAAAACATGGTGAAAGAATGCTAATCACAATAAAAATTGAAGCAGAAACAACCGAGGGTGATTTCCAACGTTATTGCAATTAGCACTGAAGCAATATAGCGACACACAGTATGGCTCCCATGGAAACATGCCATTTATGAGGCGTGTGCTGAAGCCAGGCAGAACCATTGAAAAATGACTCTACAGGCGGCTCTGTCGTTCTTGCCTCTAGACATGCTGAGCCACCTAGCGGCACCACCGAGAAGTCCGCGCGTGACACCTGTCTATATATGTACATTCGGAAAATATTGTTTGAATATATATGATGTATGTTCGGTACCACTAAGAGCTGGATAAATTTATGTTATTCTTAGGACTAAAAATCTTAGGACATAACGTTAAGAGACAGGGAGAGAGCAGTGTGGATCAGAGAGCAAACGGGGATAGCCGATATTCTAGTTGACATTAAGCGGAAGAAATGGAGCTGGGCAGGCCATGTAATTCGTAGGATGGATAGCCGGTGGACCATTAGGGTTACAGAATGGATACCAAGAGAAGGGAAGCACAGTCGAGGTCGGCAGAAAACCAGATGGGATGATGAAGTTAGGAAATTTGCAGGCGCTAGTTGGAATACGCTGGTGCAAGACAGGGGTAATTGGAGATTGCAGGGAGCAGCCTTCGTCCTGCAGTGGACTTAAAATATAGGCTGATGATGATGATGATTTATCATTCAACAACAGCACATAGCCAGCGGTGGACACAGTGTGACCCAAGTTGGCGTAAAACAGGCGCAATGTAGGAAGAGACTTAGATGTTGGCACATTCTCAGTGACCAAAGTTTGCCTGACGGAGGGTACGCGTAAGTGAAAAGCAGCACATAACTCCCCATACTCAGTGTCACATATGCAGAAATCCAGCATGGTTCGATGGTTCGTTTCGAACCCGGTTCCCTTAGCACACAAGCACGATGATCTGCCCATTACAGCATAGATTGTGCAGTGACCCAACTTTGCGCCGAAAGGGGTTAGATACACATAGACATACTCCCAGCTGGGTGAAGTTCAAAAGAATGCAAATCGCAATATCGTGGAAGAAGGAGGCAAGCATCAAACTCATGTTGACCGAGTTTTATGACTGCCACGAATAACGCACCCTGAAGTTGAACCAGAAGGCAACGTTCTCAATCTCGCTTTCTAAGTAAAGATTACAAAGCACCTAGGAGATTGTGTCCGCCACGTGCGACCAAATTTGAAAAAAGAGTGGTGCTGCACTATGCGATAGAATTATGACCCTGCAATCCATGTACTGATAGTGCATGAAGTTTTGGCACGTAGTTTCATCGCAGTGCTTGAACATTTTCCATACTCGCCAGATTTATCCACCTCTGACTGTTCAAATAAAATTGGTATTCATTAGGAACGTCCTCACCTTTCAGTATGATGTACGTTGTAACATTCTTCATGCGAACTTGAGCCACCGAGAATATGCTACGGCTTACGTGATGGAGGAGGAGGAGGAAAGAAAAGGGCAGAAGGCAGGGAGGTTAACCAGAATAACGTCCTGTTGGCTACCCTACACCAGGGAAATGGGAAAGGGGAACAAAAAGATGACAGGGAGAGAGAGGAGGGAACGAAAGAATGGAAATTAGCAGTGAGTTCGCTGACGCGTGTGGGCTACGTGCCGCAATTGTAGATTGTGAATAGACAACTTGGGGCATGGGGTATGGGCATGCAGCTGGGCACGTGTCAATCGATGACGGGATATGTGCCATGCTGATAGGCGGCGCTCTTTCACGACCATTCAACTCACTGGGCAAGTGCCATATTTTCATATTGTCATTGTGACACTGGGTATTTGCTGCTCATCAATAAAGAAACAATACAAGATTGAGACAGGTGCATGGCTACTCCAAGTACCACATCAAGCTTTTGAAGAATTTCTCTGCACTTGTATATTCTATCAAAGGTCTTCCTCCCTCTCTTTAATTTCATCTTATAAACATCACAATAATCACCATAGGAATCATCTATGCTTTCAACTGCAGAATGGTGCTGGAGTCATAATTGGAAAACAGAGTGGCGAAAGGGATTGACAACGAGTTGCACATGCAGCAACTGAATACCCGTTATAATAAATATTCCTAATCAAAACAATGTCGTCAATCATCTTCAAGGGACGGATCGTGCTTTTTTGTTCTGCCATAAAATTATGCGCCACAAATTGGTACCTCAGAGTCAAACTGCCAATGTAAGTTTTGACGTCGAGGTTGTGAAGCGTGTAAGAGATTGTGTGCGCTGCGTGCATACAAATTTGTCGAAAGAGGGGCGTTGGATTCCGCACCACGGCAATTGCTCTGGGAACTCTGCGTTTAGAGTGCGTGAGTTTTTGGCATATAATTCTATTACTATATTTGAACGCCCTTCCTACTAGACAGATTTAGCCACTGTGGCTTTTTTTTTTGCTTCCCAAATCAATACTGGTATTCAGGGGGCGTCAGTACGGGTATGTCACAATTGAAGAGGAAGCGGGTAAGTTGCTGAAGCACGTAAGGTAAAAGGATTTGAAAGAATGCCTTCAGCAGTATCATATAAGAATTACCAGCACTATATTCTGTCTAATGGGGAGTACACTGATGCCGAACACACTTATGTATCGGAAAATTTGTGAAATAACACTTTTCGGTGTCAGACCTAGTTTACAGGTAACCTATCACTCTTTGGATTACGCATTCCTTTACGTTGGTTGGCAACGTCACGTATTCCTTATTTGGTATACAAATGGAAATGTAGAGGTTTTACAAGCCAACATATTGATAGAAGTAAACATTTCCCTTTAACCCTTTCGGCCCTGGAGTCCTATATAAAGAACACGAACAGAAATTGTTCTACATCGTGACGCAAACGGTTACCATACTGAAAAAAAGAATTTGAGGTATTCAACATACGCCTCCACCAGCATACGTGACATTTTCTTCATCCTTGTCTTCCTCAGAAAGCCCTAGAGGTGAAATCAAAATGGCGGAAGGTAACAAACACGACTGCAGCAGTATACACGTCTTTTGATAATATTTTAGTCCATACCTATTGTCTCGGTTGCGATCATAATTTTTTGTGTTGTTTCTGATATATTTTGGGGTGTATTTATGTCGGGAAGTTTTGCCTCGACACGCAGTCATGGCGTGCTGTCATGACGCAGATCATGGCGTGCTGGTCATGGCAGCACGCCATGATCTGCGTGTTCTAAATATAGGACGCCAGGGCTCAGTGGTTGTCAAAGGCACTACATGAATTGAATGCACAATGAAGACGCTATTGCTTGTAACAGCTTCCGATTTCTTGTGTTGTTATTCCAGAGGCGCTAAGTCAGCCTAGACTGCTGTATTCAGGGGTAAGGGGACTTCTATAGCGAAATGTCTATCAAGGACCCAAATAAGTTTGCTCCATGCGTGTTTGAGGTAGAAGACGATGACGATGAAAGGCAGGATATACAATTTGCTTTTGCAGGCTAAGGAAGCAGTAATTGCTGCGCAGCAGATGAAGAATTCGTTGTCTATGGCGAAAATACATCCTGCAAAGTGACTATCAAGTAGATGTAGGCCATTTAAATGCAATGATGAAGGAAGTGTGCTTCTTGGAGGTAGAAGACGACGATGAAAACCAGGATACTCATGAACCGAGGCAACAGCAACAACCGAAGGGTCGCAGCGGAGCGCCTGAACAAGAGGACCATCGCAGTAGGCTTTTAAAACGGACTAGCGCGTGCCACGCTTACGCATCGAGAAAGCGCCGCCCAACTTTATTTTCGTTGTCTTTCGCAGCCGGCACCAAGGTGCCGCCCGAGAACGCCGACCTTAGCGTCGTCGCGTTGCGGCGTTGGTGGGCGCTACACACAGTATGCTTTTTCAGGCTTGGGGAGCAGTATTTGCTGCACAATAGACGAAGATTTGGCCATCTATGACGAAAATACATCCGATAAAGCGATTATCAAATAGATGGAGGTCGTTCAAGTGCAATGATGAAGGACGTCTGCGTGTTGGAGGTAGAAGATGATGACGATGAAAAGCGGGATATAGTTTGCTTTTGCAGGCTTGGGGAGCAGTGATTTCTGTATAGTAGAAGAATTGGCCATCTATAACGAAAATAAATCCGACAAAGCGACTATCAAGTAGATAGAGGCCGTTCAAGTGTAATGATGAGCTCTGTGTAACGAGCACGAAGAATATATTCAGGCCTTTGACGCATAATAACTACTGTCAAATTGCCATCATGCAATTTTTCTACAGTTATATCTGTAATACAGCTGAGAATAATATGCAACTTCGAAATACTTCGAATTGCTTTCTACAACCACTAAACCCTGGTGTCCTATATATAGGACATGATGCCATATCTCATACTGATGTGCTACTCCGAATATAATAAATAGTTTTGGGTTTCTTAGGCAGTAGTAAATCAATACAAAACGAAGAAAAATTTTTCTGAACGTTAAAAAGAATTCAGAGCTGAAGGGGTTAAAATGAAGTCCTTACAAAGTGTTGGTGCGCGACGTTTACGCGTTTTAACCTAGTGTACAGGGATATCAAGGGGATCGCCACCCTTTCTCTTCAACCCTTTCTGGATCAAATTAATTCTGTTCATTGTAAAAAATTGGCTTTTACCTTTTGAAATGTGCATGATCGTGGTAGTTAAAAAAATTAAAAAATCTGTGCTCCCACTTTTCAATCAAAAATTATTAAATGATTCCAAATGAAATCAGTGGGACTTGGTGGACTTAAAATGCTTCGTTTCAAGCAATACGTCAACAGTCTATTTTAGATGAAACTCTTTGAAGCAATTATTTTCTTTGTTAAGGCAGAGGTGTGTGCCATACTTCTCGTACCCAATGAAGAAGTAAGAGCACATTCTCTATTTTTTCTAGTTTGCGCAATGACTTCTTTTTCATCGGATGAATCATTGTCACTTCGAGGGATTAGCACAAGCTTCGCGACTTCTTTCTTTTTTCAAAAAAACTCGCATGCGCTGATTGTCGCCATCTGTTCCGAAAGAAATTGTTTACGTATTACGGAGGGATTTCGCAAAGAAAGTTTATTTACACTGCATAAGCTCATATCGACAGCATAAAATCACAAAAAGCAGAGCAAGGCTCCACCAATAATACAGGCTCCTGACGCGATAATGATCCATCAGGTGAGACGCGCCCAAAACGTGGCCAAGTAGGGCATTAAAACGCCGTTTGAGCGCGAACAAACACGCGATTTAGTCAGTGAGGTAACGTCAATCGAAAATGTATCGCGTGAGTAGCCGGGGCCGCTACGTCCCAATGAATCCATTTGGAATCATCAGGATTCGCAAAGTTCTGCGGTACCTGCAAATACTTTTCGCCGAATAAATTTACTGCGAAGGGATAGCATAGCACCTAATAGTCGAAATCCAAATGTTCGAGACAAGAAAAAATAATTGTCGTACCTCTGCACGGTGAAAAGAAGAGGGTATCTCAGCGAATGGCGGGAACAGTGCAAGCTATTCTTTTATTTTTTTGTTCAGAGGTGACTGCACTTCCTTGAGTCTACCAGCTTGCCAACATATGTAGAGCAAGGGCTAAATATCAGTTGTAGCGTAAGAACAACCTTTTTTTAACCCGGGGTAGCCCACTGAGCTACAAAATTGACGATACCATTTGGAATCATCATCATCATCATCATCATCATCATCATCAGCCTATATTTTATGTCCACTGCAGGACGAAGGCCTCTCCCTGCGATCTCCAATTACCCCTGTCTTGCGCTAGCGTATTCCAACTTGCGCCTGCAAATTTCCTAACTTCATCATCCCATCTGGTTTTCTGCCGACCTCGACCGCGCTTCCCTTCTCTTGGTATCCATTCTGTAACCCTAATGGTCCACCGGTTATCCATCCTACGCATTACATGGCCTGCCCAGCTCCATTTATTCCGCTTAATGTCAACTAGAATATCAGCTATCCCCGTTTGTTCTCTGATCCCCACCGCTCTCTTCCTGTCCCTCAACGTTAGTCCTAAGATTTTTCGTTCCATCGCTCTTTGTGCGGTCCTTAACTTGTTCTCGAGCTTCTTTGTTAACCACCAAGTTTCTGCCCCATATGTTAGTACTGGTAGAATGCAATGATTGTACACTTTTCTTTTCAACGACAGTGGTAAGCTCCCAGTCAGGGTTTGGTAATGCCTGCCGTATGCACTCCAACCCAATTTTATTCTTCTGTAAATTTCTTTCTCGTGATCAGGGTCCCCTGTGAGTAATTGAACTCGATAAACGTACTCCTTTACAGACTCTAGAGGCTGACTGGCGATCCTGAATTCTTGTTCCCTTGCCAGGCTATTGAACATTATCTTTGTCTTCTGCATATTCATCTTCAACCCAATTCTTACACTTTCTCGATTAAGGTCCTCAATCATTTGCTGTAATTCGTCTCCATTGTTGCTGAATAGCACAATGTCATCTGCAAACCGAAGGTTGCTGAGATATTCACCGTTGATCCTCACTACTAAGCCTTCCCAGTCTAAGAGCTTGAATACTTCTTCTAAGCATGCAGTGAATAGCATTGGAGAGATTGTGTCTCCTTGCCTGACCCCTTTCTTGATAGGTAACTTTCTACTTTTCTTGTGGAGAACCAAGGTAGCTGTGGAATCCTTGTAGATGTTTGCTAAGATATTCACGTATGCCTCCTGTACTCCTTGATTACGCAATGCCTCTATGACTGCTGGTACCTCTACTGAATCAAATGCCTTTTCATAATCTATGAAAGCCATGTAGAGAGGTTGATTGTACTCCGCAGATTTCTCGATTACCTGATTTATGACATGGATATTATCCATCGTAGAATATCCCTTCTTGAAGCCAGCCTGTTCTCCTGGTTGGCTGAAGTCAAGTGTTGCCCTGATTCTATTGGAAATTATCTTGGTGAAATGCGACTCCCTGTTTGGAGCAATAGGCTTCAAATAGGGATTCTCTACAGCTTATTCTCTACAGCTTATGACGGCAAATGAGAAAAAGTAAACACAGTAAATTGTGATAATGATAATTCATGATAATATTTATCATGAGAGAGCTTACTCACCGGCGTCAGTTTACCCACTCGATTGCGCTCTTTTACAGCTTCATCGTAACAGCATTCCTATTGTAGGGAAAAAGCGTCCATGGTAAGATTGAGCGTCATTCAGCGATGCACGATTAATCAGAAGCTTTGCCATTACCAGGTTCTAACAGACACCTGATATATGATGAGTCCACTTATAATGAAATGAAATTGAGAGTCTTCCGCAAAGTTTATTATAGTACTAGAAATAGAGTGTCGGGAACCGAGGGGTCGCAGCGGAGCGCCAGAACGAGGAGACCAGCTCGGCAGGCTTTTAGAACCGACTGGCGCGTGCCGTGCTTGCGCCGTTAGCACGCGCCACCCAACTTTATTGTGATCGTCATTCGCAGCATGCCCCAAAGCGCTGGCCAAGAGCGCCGACCTAAGCGTCCCCGCTTAGCAGCGTCGGTGGGCGCTACAGGGCCCCCCGCCCAGACGGGACGGCGAAATGTACTCGTCGACGAGGCAGAGAAGAGGCTGTCGTAGTTTGCAAGCATATCGACGGGTGCGCCGGCGACGTCCACGAGGAGCTCCTTGGGAGGCGTCTCGACGTAGGCCGGTTTGAGGCGGTCTAATGAAACGACCTCTTCGCGACCATTCAAAACGATGGTGGTGGACTTCTGCGTCTTGTGGAGGACACGGTACGGTCCGTCGTAGGATGGTGTAAGAGGCGCCTTTACCACGTCTCGTCTGAGGAACACGTGGGACGAAGACGCAAGGTCCGGGTGCACAAAGATGCTGTGGTCCGATGATCGAGGCGGTACGGGGCGCAGTTGCTGGATGCAGTCCTGCAGGCGTTGGAGGTACTGTAGCGGCTGGGGCGAGGGGGTCGAAGCAACGAACAAGTCTCCAGGAAGCCGCAGGGGTGCGCCGTAGACGAGTTCGGCTGCTGAACAGCCAAGCTCACGATGAAGGACGGCACGTAAGCCGAGAAGCACCATAGGAAGGTGGTCGACCCAGTGGTTGCGATCAAGGCGCGCATTGAGGGCAGCCTTGAGCTGGCGATGGAGCCGCTCAACCATACCGTTGGCACAGGGATAGTATGCAGTGGTACGGCAGTGCTTAGTGCCAAGCAGGCGGCTGAGCGAAGTGAAGAGTGTGCCGTCAAATTGCCGGCCGCGATCAGTTGTCACAATATTGGGGCAGCCGAAGCGGGAAACCCATGCTGAAACGAAGGCTTTGGCGACCGTTTCCGCAGTGATGTCCGGAATGGGCACGGCTTCGGGCCAACGTGTGAAGCGGTCGATCATTGTTAGAATGTAGCGGCAGTCGTGAGAGTGAGGAAGTGGTCCAACCAAATCGAGATGGCCGTGGTCAAAGCGGCAGCCAGGTGGCAAGAACGACTGCGTGGGAGTCTTCGTGTGGCGGGTCACTTTGGTAGTCTGGCATGCGAGGCACGAGCGTGCCCACTGGCGAACATCCGTGTTAATGCTTGGCCAGACATACCGCTGTGTAACGAGGCGCTGCGTGGCTCGGATGCTGGGTTGACAGATGTCATGAAGTGATTGGAACACCGCACGACGGAAGGCAGCCGGAACGAAGGGTCGAGGTGCCGCCGCTGACATGTTGCACCAGAGGGAACCAGGCACAAATGGGTTAGGAACGAGTTGCAGACGGAGGGAACGGGGATGGTCACGCAGCGCTTGCAACTCAGGGTCTGCCATCTGCGCACGAGCTAGACCTTCCCAATCCACAGTCGATGGAGAAGTGCCAAGGGAGGTGATGCGTGAAAGTGCATCAGCTGCCTCGTTGTCGGTGCCTTTGACGTGCCGGATATCCGTTGTGAACTCCGATATATAAGCCAGTTGACGAAGTTAACGTGCGACGTACTTGGAAGAGTTTGTACGGAAGACATAGACGAGAGGCTTATGATCCGTGAGATAATAAAATGGCTGGCCCTCCAAGAAGTGTCGAAAGTGCTGGATGGTGGTGTAGATGGCGAGCAGCTCGCGGCCAAAAACGCTGTAGCGAGTGTCGGCATGTTGGAGCTTTCGAGAGAAAAAACCCAGTGGGCGCCACTCGGAGTTGATTTTCTGCTGGAGAACAGCGCCGATGGCCACACTGGAAGCATCCACCATGATGCGGGTTGGCACGTTAGTTCTCGGGTGGATGAGAATTACTGCATCGGCGACGGCTTGTTTAGCAACCCTGAAAGCAGCTTCAGCTTCGGGAGACCAGGAAATTGCGGATGAAGAGCTCTTGGTCGTGCGAAGAAGGTCAGTCAGTGGCTGTAGAAGCTCAGCGCAGTGTGGAATAAAACGTCGGGAGAAATTCACTAGGCCGAGGAACTCACGCAGCTGGCGTAGGGTAATGGGTGCTGGGAAGTCTTTCACGGCCTGGACGTAAGAGGGCAAAGGACGAATTCCCAGCGCGGAGATGTGGTGTCCCAGGAACTCGAGCTCGGAAGACCCAAATAGGCATTTCTGGGGGTTTACAACCAGGCCAAAATGTTGAAGGCGTTGAAAGAGTTCCCTGAGGTGACGCTCGTGACCTTGTGGATTGGGACTCACGACGAGGATGTCGTCGATGTAGGCAAATACAGCCGGGAGGCCACGCGTTACCTCGGCGATGAATCGCTGGAACGTTTGAGCTGCGTTGCGTAACCCGGCCAAAGGGCATGCGCACATACTCAAACAGGCCGAAGGGTGTAGTAATGGCTGTCTTTGGGATATCGGCAGGCTCAACGGGGATTTGGTGATAGGCCTTGACAAGGTCCACTTTACTAAAGATTTTGCATCCTTCCAAATGGCCTGTGAAATCTTGGATGTGTGGAAGGGGATAGCTATCGTGGACTGTGTGAGCGTTGAGCGCCCGGTAGTCACCGCACGGACGCCAGTCACCCGGTTCTTTCTTGGGCACCAGATGCAGTGGGGAGGCCCAACTGCTGGAGCAAGGGCGAATAATACCTAGCCGGAGCATGTGCTCGAATTCCCGTTTAGCAATGGCCAGACGCTCACCGAAGAGGCGGCGTGGACGAGCTGCGACGGGTGGACCACGCGTGACAATATGGTGGCTGACGCTGTACTTGGATGGCTGATTTAAATTGCAGGGCCTCGTCACTTCAGGGAAATCTTCGAGGATTCGAGCGTACGGGCATGAAGGAATCAGCGTGAGGATGCCAGTGGGAGCGACAGCCGACAGAACGCCAGCGATGGAGAGGCACGTCTTGCTGTCAATCAGGCGATGGCGGCGCATGCTGACGTCGATGTCGAAATGGGTCAGGAAGTCGGAGCCGAGGATAGGCTGATGAACGTCGGCCACGATGAAGACCCACCGGAACGTGCGCCGCAGGCCAAGGTCGAGAGTGAGGGACCGCAGACCATACGTGGCGAAGGAGGTAGAGTTTGCCGCGCGGAGCGTAAGTCCAGGTGACTTAGAAACGCGGTCACGCTTGGAGGACGGCAGTAGACTGACCTCGGCACCCGTGTCTACAAGGAACCGCACGCCCGAAATGCGATCCGTGACTATGAAAAGGCGGCCGGGTTGTAAGCCGAGGTCACATGCCGCCGTCAGTGATCTCGCGGTGCGTTTCCCGACCATTCGCATGGGGACTTGCACCGACGGGCGCGGTGCTGGAAAGTGCGATGGTACCAGCAGATAGGCGAGCGTCGAGGGCTGCGCGAGCGGCGACTGGTCGGGGAAGAGGGACGGCGGCTGGGACATGAGGTAGAGCCGCGCTGGTCATGGGAGGACGTCCGTAGGGCGTCGATGGAAACGGCGAGCTGGTCGATCCGGGACTCTAAGTGGGCTATGATTGAGGACTGTGGCGTTGAAGAGAGGGCGGCAACTAGAGTAACAGAGAAATAACATGCCTATAGTGAAATAAATCCTACTTTATTGAAAAAAAGTTCTTTTTTGCCTAGTTTTCTTCATGTTCATGCTTTACCTTACCTAGCCTGCTCGAGCGGGTTATTCGGCGTATGAGTTGGTAGAGGCTGAAGAGGTTCAAATTTTAACCCAACGCCTTAAGTGACATAATAGTGTGAGATTAACTTCCACTGTGAATGTTATGTACGAGGAGGCGAGAGGTAAAGTTCTGTGAGGTCTGTGAGGTCAATAATATGTGAGGTCTGTGAGGTCAACTGTGAGGTCAATAATACGTATGGTGAACTTCCTAAATTGGTATGATTTTTCAAAGCAAAACAATTTAGAAAGAAACCATTCGTTATTATTATCTATATCAGTGAAAGCATTTCTAATAGGTATGGGCAATTCAAATGTATAGGCAAATTTTTTATTTGTTAAGTATTATTTTTAAGGGTTGTCTTTGATGCTTCAGCAGTCGTTGGATTTTACTCGTTATAGATAGTAGCAGCATGGACGCTACTATCCCAGTACTTCCTGTATGTAATGGGGCAATCACTGGTCGCCCGGGTCAATTTCTCGCCGCTTAAATCTAAGGAGCACCGGCGGCTGGAATTATTGCACTAGCAATAATAAGCCGTTGTTTACGCACAGCGGTTATAAGCACCATGTTGCTCGACGGCGTATACAGCTTCTATCTGCCAGACCCCGCGCAAAGCGCTCTATTGAGTGTGCAAGGGCCAATTACTTTCATGCAGTTAGAATTCTTAGCTTACTTGACGCGCTTTGTCGGATATGTCTGTCTGCGGGTCTCTCCTGCTGGCGTCCTGGCTTTCTGGCTCGTTGGTTGGCTGCCCGTCTTGCTGTCTCTCAATCTATGGGCGTCTATAACCGTTTTCCCGCCAACTTGGGTCATAGGGTAGCACGTGGTATAATGGGTGTGCTTTGCTGGTATAATAGGTGTCTGCTGTGCTGAGGGAACGTGGTTCGAAAGCAACCGTTGGACCAACTGGGGTCACCGGTTATGTCATAATGCTTATCTGGTGCTCCTCGGTGAACCTTTTCCAGACCCCACTTAGGTTACTAAACGACAGCTAGTGGACACTGGGAATGTGCAAGGCCAATGACACGACCGACGCGCCAGATGCATACCGCATGCGCCAGACACACCACCGAAGTGAGCAAGGCCAGCTGCATATGTGAGCGTTCATCTGTTCGGTGACCCGTCTGTCTTTTTTTTCAATGTAACGTAGTTTCTTAGGTTCTCGGCATATTGTTGCATTCCTTCTGCACTTCGACACGGCAGCACTTCACTATTGGAGTATGGCGAGGTGAGTAATCTTGTTTGACAGCCTGCGACGCAATTAGGCTTCCGGCACGGAACTGAGACATGTGACCCAGTTAGCGAAAAACAGCTGACATGTTTGTTACGCCTTCTATGGACCCCAACATTAAAGCAACTTATTTAGGTAGTTTTTGAAAACAGTTAGCAAAAAGTAGTTCGGCCGTGGTGACAGTTTGGCGTGCACTGAACCTGAGTGGGACAAGTTTGTCATGCTTTTCATCGTCCCGCGACACATACCTTCTTTTGGTACGTACGCGCTTGTCGAACACGCGACGAGCGATTGTCAAGAGTAATAACACGGGAGTGTGTTGCTTGCGCCGGCAGAACGTGCAAAAGATAACGCCGAGGAGCTCAAAAACCAGGAACTTGGAACTCGAAAATTCCGTCTCCTGAACGACTGAAAAAAGCTTGGCACCCACGCATTTGCGTTGTGTGTGAGCAGAAGGCTGCGAGCGTCTAGCGTGGTCTGGCTGGGAGCCTTTGTTGTGGCCATCTTTGCATACTAGCGTACTAGCTCGTCGAATGAGGCCAATTTGTTTCGGAAGCGCGCAGTCGCCCGTATATTTGTGGTGTTAAAGTGCCGGAAATAATGCCCCGGTAATGAGGGAATGCCTGGAAGTCGTATTTTTTCTTCATATTTTGTGGTATTGTTTGGGTTGAGGTGGGTATTTTGTATGCCATGTAAAAGCAAGTTGCTTTTGTTTGTAATGCCGCGAATTCACCACTTTCGCACGTTTCGCCTCTACAAGCAGTATTCCTATAATGTCTAAAACGAAAATGACACATGCTTGTAATTTACTTTTCCGCTTATGCCGTCCGGTGGAGCTTCGCGCAGAAACTATTGCTGCTTACCTGGTGCCACATCTTTTTATGAATGCACAAGAAGCCCGGAACGAGCATATATATAGAGAGCAAAAGAAACGTTTCCTCATTTCCAAGGAGTCTTGAGTCTAGTTTAAGAAGTTGCACGTGGCACAAATTAGATGGAGATTCGTAAAGACCGTTGGCAATCATTTTTACTAAATAGTAAAACGATTCCGCACCAAGACTGAGCGCGGTTGAGCATTAGAAGCAAGAAAACCCCACGCCGACCGGCACAGCCAGTGTAATGGCGTGAGAGCTAGCGTTCGAAACGCACACGCACATAGTCGAAACCGGCAGTGAGGTTCAGGTATTAGTGCCGACGGCTTAGTGCGCTGTAGTCAATTCGTCCGCTGGGCTCTATGGGAGTGTCCCCTCTTGTAGAATTTCCTTCTCTATGCTTTGAGTGGCATTTGCTGTTGTGGGCACGCGTTCACCCAATAAAAGTTACTTTCATCATTCAGAGTTTTGCTGCTGCGTTCTTCGCAGTCATGTAGTAATGATGGTATATATACTATACTTTGAAGACTTGTAGCAGAGTGCTGGCTGTGGTCAGTGTGCTGTCTTCTAATTTTGGCGTCAGCCTTTTCTCTGTAATATAGGTGATGCTGCTGCTGGTGGCATTCCTTTTTATCATCCTCCCCCACTGTAGAAAAAATGCATGCAGAAACTCTACTAGAGTTGTCTAGGTATGCGTAAGCATACCCCCACATTTTAGTTGGCCCTCCCCCAATTTTTAGGTTGGGCCAATCCCAAAGTTCAGTTGGCCCACCGCCAAATTTCATTTTGGCCCACCGGCGAAATTGCAGTTGGACCGCTCCTTAATTGCGAGTTGGCTCACCCCTAAATTTTGAAGTTAGCCCACCCCTTAATTTATTGTTGGCATACCTCCAACTGTCAAGTAGTGCCAACCCCGAATTTCAAGTTGGCGCAGTCCCAAATTTAATTCACCCCCCCCCCCAATTTCAAGTAGCCTTTTGCGAAATTTTGCAGTTGGCCCACCCCCAAACATAAATTTGCCAACCCCTAAATTTAAAGTTGCTGCACGCTTCAATTGAGCTGGCCCGCCCTAAAATATTAAGTTGGCCCACTTCCAAATTTAAGTTGACCCTACTATAACCTTCCCCATGCATTTTCTATGCAGCCCTCTCTCTGATGATGATGATGATGATGATGATGATGATGCAGTTCTCTCTGATGAATGTACTTTAATTCGAAAGCATGATATGCCGCATTACGCGAAAATCCGTCGGCGTGACCGAAATATAGTAATGGAAAGGGTTTATTAGAGCTCGGAGCAGCGCAGTGGCAACAGTCAAACGAGACATGGCTTTCAAGCACGTGCGCCGTAGCTGAGTAAAAGCGCTGGACCCACTAGTGTCTGGGCCACTAGACCCGGACCCACCTAGCGTCTCCCTTCGCTACAATTACACCGGGAGTGATAAAGAAGCCGTCCGGCGACATAACAGCTCGTCAGGATGACAGAATCGTAATATGGCTTGAGGCGGTCCACATGGACAATGTCTCGTCCACAACGGCGCTGGTCCAAAGACGGTTGAACTGGTTCGATGATATAATTCACGGAAGATGTTCGTTTGACGACGCCGTAAGGGCCTTCATACTTTGGGAGTAGCTTCGATGACAGGCCAGGGACGGTGAACGGGACAGAGAGCCACACAAGCGTGCCAGGAAGCAAGGTGACCGCGGAAGTGGAGTCGCTGCGAGTGCTCTTCTGGCGCTCTTGGTCGTTGATAGTAAAAGCACGTGCGAGGTCGCGGCATTCTTCAGCATGCCTGGCTGTGACAGAAATAGGCGAGCCCTCGGATGCATCCGGCCGGTAAGGTAAAATTGTGTCGATGGTGTGCGATGGGTGCCGAGCGTATAGTAAGAAAAAGGTCGAAAAGCCAGTGGTGCTTTGAGTAGCGGTGTTATAGGCGTGGGTGACGAAGGGCAGAATGGCGTCCGAGTTCGTGTGGTCGGAGTCGACGCATATTGAAAACATGTCGTCGAGCGCGCGGTTGAAGCGTTCTGTGAGGCCATTGGTTTAGGGGTGGTACGACGTAGTTGTGCGATGAATAGCGTGGCACTCTTTAAGAATGGCTCCAACCACTTCCGACAGGAAGACACGTCCGCGATCACTGAGCAATTCCTAGAGTGGACCATGCCATAGGATGCATGGGCGAAGCAGGAATGAGGCAACATCGCGCACTGTAGCTGCTGGGAGAGCGGCGGTTTCGGCGTATCATCCTTCATTGAATATTTCATAACCCTTATGACAAGCGAGGAAAATTTATCAAGCAGAGGTCTTTAAGAAGCTTTTAAGCAAGCCAGAAGAATGCCTTCTTCGACCTCTTCCATGAGCTCTTTGTTGCTGCTGGTATTATTAGCTCTAGGAAGACGGTAGGTCCCAGGCTGTGTCTACCGCCCTACAGATAGAAGTATATTTTATTGTATATTCATAAGAAATATGGCACCAAGAAACGACACGGCCCGTAAGAATTTATATTCTGACGCCAAACGCTTTCTCTCGCAAGAAAACAATTACTATTCACGAAACAACCAATCACTGTATGTCGCATTACATGTGACATATCAAATATTGCTGGCTTCAAAGAACAACCTAAGTATCCTTCCCGTTCATTGTAAAACTGTAGGCTGGTAAATGGCAATATTCCTGGTATTTCTGATATTGTATTTGTGCATTCATTCGATAAATTTGTTCTGTGAAGAGCTCTGGCCAAACATTATGCAACTAAAAAAATCACAAATAATTTCAAAAGTAGCCGTAGCTTGTTACTGCTAGAAATGACAGATTTTCATGAATATGTAGTGTTTTCTTTCTCTTGGATACTACTATGTTCGAACAAGCAGGTCTATGTGGCATTGTAGATAACAAGCAATATGCTGAGGTAGTATATCCTGTTCTCGTCGGCGAAGTACTAATGACGTATAAATTATACTTACGTGTTCTTCTTTCCTGCTCAGTGCAAAGAAGGCTTCGTAGTCCTAAAGGAATTTTTAAAAATCTTATTAACAGTCTGGTATGTATCGATAAAATGAATACTGTTAAAGAAAGAGCTTTTGGCTAACCCAGAAATCTAGAACAAGTCATATTGAAATTTATACCTTGCCGTTTACTCTGGCATACATTTTTGTTTGAAGCAATTGCTTGCATGCGCTTCCAAATAAATCTATGGTGCAGGGACTATAGACATTTTGCACAATATCGACAACCCTGTGCGCACATTGGGTAGCCGCTTTCATCGTAAAGGATATACATGCAGGTAAACGCATTACCTACGTAGATGGGTGGATGAATCAGTGCTATGAGGTTCCCTTTGAAACAAGCTGGTGGTTTGCGCCACCAAGCTCTTCTTAATTTGCTGAATGTCTTACCTGTTATACATTATTTTCCTGCAGACAAAATACCCAGTAACCAACTCTCTTACCTATTATTGGGAACTATGTCTTTGTAGCCCTCCGTTGTTCGTGGTCTCCATAATTTTTGGGCAAAAACCCCTCAGCCGCCTTTTACTAATTTCTGTTGCGGACATGCTCATTTTTCCCCCTGCTGCTCAAGCTCCAGGGGGTGGAAGGAGGCCAGCGGAGCCTACACCGACCACCGGGTGGATATTTTACCATTTCAATAAACATATGCCACCCTTTCCCCAGCTTCACTGCAGGAAGCACATGCTTCTTCTTCCTTGATGTACCTCACTTTATACCTACGCCTTCTGAGGCATTCTGATCTCGTTATAAAGAGTGTACAGCTTCCATTTGAGTTATCATGCTTTATTTTTTTCGTGATTCTGTTTTAGCTCTTAGGTAGTTCCTCATAGCCGCCACCCATAGTCTCAGCCTTTCTGACTTAGGGTTTCACGTGCTTTTTGTCATGTCGATTACTGTACCGGTCGCATTCTTGCTTGTAAGCTTTCTAGTTCTTTTCGTCCACTGTGAGTCAATATTATTCCTGTCAAATACTAAACATTCTCTCAACCCATTTCTTTTCTTTCAAATTCCTCAGTAGTTCTGGGAAATCATTTTTTTTTCTCTGAGCTTCTCTAGCTTCAAAACTTGTCTAGCCCCATCGCCCGGTACGGCTTCCATTGTAGTCTACCCGCGAGAACTCAGTGCGAGGCGCCCCAATGAGCTTTGCTTGCTATTTAGTGTTGATTTTACCTAAGTTATCATGTAAAGAGATGTGTTTTCAAAAGTAAGCCCTCGAACCATTCCAGCTTTCTAATCATTCCGGAGCACATCTTGCCTATTATATCCCCATAGTTCTATGTATTTCGCTGCTTGTGGATAGCTTGTGGCCCATGTGCCCTCTACTACCGGCCTCAGCGAGCTCGCTTTGTATGTACAGGCCTCAATGAACATGTACATAGTTGGTTTGTTGCATAACATCGTCCGGGGAACACAACCTTTATTCTTGGAAATGGGATAAATTTAAAATCTTGGCTTGCTCCCGCGATCACACCACGAAGTCATTGCCGACTACTAGAAAGCGAAAGCGGCCGTGGTGAGAGGCCTTAAGAAGAGCAGCCTCCAGGTTTGCAGAATCTTCCGTCATTACAAATTTCATCATAGCAAACAACCCAAAAAAGAGTTGAGAAAACCGAGCGTGACATTTTGCGGCAATCTTACTTGTGGACTGGTGTAGCCATCCCGCTTGATCATCTATCTTGGCCAAAGTGGCATTGCAAACACTAGAGTTTATGGCCACATGATTGCATCAGCTTATCGCAAGAACCTTTGTCAGGCACGTCATTCTTGGCTCTAGAAACGTTACTGATGTCGTCTACATGGCTTTAGTAAATCACATAGCTCATTACGACTGCACTGTCTAACATGAGTGTAAACAACGAACTACTAGCCATGTGTGCGTGGTGAACAAAGCTTAGCGGCACATAACTTTACAATTATCGTGAATTACGGAGCATTGGTGGGCAGGGCCACGTAGTGGCCGAGTTCACAAGTGATATGTCGGTGCATTCAACAGCGTAATCAATTTTTAGTTGTTAGGTATACCATACTTCCGGAACTGTACACGTGGGCACGCTGCTTGAATACTGGCACGGAGACGGCATGCTGAATTTCTGTGAAGGAACGCTTCATAAACCGTATAAAACATACAAGCTCGTGGTAGGGCCATGTGGCCACCTCCTAGACCCTGCCTGTGTCTGTTCTGCAAAATGGCGTCCAAAAACCAGCGTCGCCTCACGGCAGCAAGGGATTTTCGGCTTTATGCACTTTTAGTAGTACCGCTGTAAAAGTCCGATGCTACGTGGGAAAACGTGTGTGCTTTGTCTGCTTGTTGCTTTGTGGGTCAATTGTTGAAACCAGGTTTCTGGCTCTCGTTAAGTTAAGAAGCGGAAGGAAGTGAAGCCGCCGAGTCTCCATACTCATCGATGTCGCTGGTTTGAAGTTGAGCAATACTGTCCAAAAAAGCTTCTTGGTCGTAAAAAAGGTTTTAGACTCGTTTCCAGGCTTGCAGAGACAAACCTTTGTGCACTAAAGAGGACACAATCCACCATACCCCCAAAAAAGAACAACAGACCCTTTAGGTCATAGCGTGCAGGAGAACACTTAACGGATTGGATTATATAAAGTTGCTAACATCGATGTGCTATGAGGTTGAGTTCCTGCGAAGTTCATGAGAACATCAGAGAGCAAACGGGAATGGCCGATATTCTAGTTGACATTAAGAGGAAAAATGGAGCTGGACAGGCCATGCAATGCGTAGTATGGATAGCCGGTGGACGTTTGAATACGTTTGAGAATGAATACCAAGAGAATGGAAGTGCAGTCGAGGACGGCAGAAAACTAGGTGGGGTGATGAAGTTAGGAAATTTGCAGGTGCAAGTTGTAATCAACTAGCATAAGACAAGGATTATTGGAGAACGCAGGGAGGGACCCTTCGTCCAGCAGTGGACATAAATATAGGATAATTATGATGATGATGACATGAGAACCAAGCAGGTGTTGATCATAGCTTCGCGAACGCCTGTTTTAGAGCGGCTTCAATGAATATCAGTTTACAGGGGTGGCTCCCATAAGAAATTTCTCGAAGTATTTCCGGCAGTGTGACCATAGATCTTATTGACGCAAGAAGATTTCACCACCAAAGGCTGCTTGCTTATTCGATTTCAGCTGTGCTTAGCAGCTGAAGGCAGGCAGGTGCAGTCCCCAAGCTTTAGCCTAAGAGTAGGTACTACGTATGATGGGTTGCTCGGTTGTTTTATTGCGATAACAATTTTGTGGACCTTCCAGGCGCATTCCAGGCGCGTGAAAGGAGGAAAGTGGGGAGGAAGCGCGCTGTTTCCGTCGTGCGCAACGCTCCTGGGGATGGAAGGGGGGAGGGGGCGAGGTTGTACCAGCAGCTGTGTAATGCGGGGCCGCGCTAGGTCGCGCTGGCGTAGTCCAGGGTAGCAAACCAGAATCTTTTCGGGTTAACCTCCCTGCCTTTCCCTTCCCGTTTCTCTTTCTCTCTTCTCTTTCTTCTCCCCTCAATTTGCGTTGATGGATGGAAGAGAAACTCTATTAGGGTCCTTTATAGCGCGCGTTAGCGCACATCGGTCTGCTCCGACGTCTGAACAGAAAGGCTGAGCCTCTCTGCCGCGTCACGGGCCTGTTGGACAGCCCATAACTGTTCTTAGAGGATGGGGCTGCGTAGAACCGCATCCCAGTATGAAGAAGTGTTGCTTTCATCGCCGCGTAACGCGGGACACCGCCAGAGCATGTGAACTATGTTCGCTAAATCATTGCATAGTGCACGTGCATTTGTCTTCTGAATTTCGCGGCAAATCTTGTGAAGAAGTAGGGGGTTTGGATATGTCCCATCTGTATAAGACTTAGCGTTAAAGCCTGAACTGAATTTACAATGTAGGAGAGGGTAGATCCTCCGAGCCAAGTAAAAGTTCTTGGTAAGTCCCGATTGTCTGTACTCCCCACGTCACGCTGCCCGGTAGCTACGCGGTCGATGGTCCCTCGCGCAGCATTGTGTGCCGAATCATTGAGGTTGGGCGGGGCACCCTCGATCTGTCCCATGTGGGCTAGAAACCAGATGACTGTTTGTGGCTTGATCTCCTTGCTTTTTGTATCCCTAGGGCCAGCTCCGATATGGTTCCTTTGTCAAATGCCCGAACGGCTGATCTCTAATCACTGTAGATTGTTGTCCTCTTGTCGTCAATAAGGCCATTGCTATTGCAGCCTGCTCTGCGATCTCAGAGGACGTCGTCCGAATCGAGATTGAGTTCTTTACTTGACTTTAATGGCCTACGCTGACCGCAGCGAAGGGCCGTCCGTCGGCGTTGCGCTCTGTGTCTACGAAACTGTTCTCTGAAGCCCGTTCACGAACCTGTTCCAGTAGGGGCTTTGCGTGCCCCCGACGTCTTCTCACGTTGTGTTCCGGATGGACGTTTCGTGGGATCAGGGCGACAGTGATGCGTTCCCGCTGCTCTCGAGGAATGCTGTATAACTTTGTCTTGACTACTATGGGAGGAACACCCAGCTCCTATGAGATGTGTCTTCCAGCTTGTGTGGTAGATAGCCTGACGAACTGGGCCCTCTCCTGCGCTTCCTCTATTTCCTCAAGCGTGCTATGCATGCCGATTTGAAGTAAGCGGAATGAGCTTGATGTGGGCGAGTTGGTGTAACATACTTAAAGAAAAAAAAACAGCGGAAAAGAGACGAGGACGAAAAGAAGACAGGTACACCAGAGAGGCGCTAAGCGTTCCGTGTTTGTATGTATGGGGAGGCCGAGAGCTTTTTGATTGCCTTCCTAATTATTGCATTGAGCTTTTCCCGCTCCGATTTTTGCCAGTTGTGTAGGGCCGCGACATAAGTGAAATGGCACATTACAAACACATTCAATAATCTCTCGAGGTTATCTTCTCCGAGGCCCTACTGCCGGTTGGCCACTCTTCTTATTAGTCTGAAAGCATTGTCCATTTTCTTAGTGAGTCGCAGCACTGTCTGGTTGTTCGAACCAATCGTCTCGATCATCATGCCGAGATTCTGGATGGCGTTCACCCTCATTATTATGGCCTCCTTCATTTGTGCGTAGTTTGATCTCGCATTCGGCGAGTGGCTTCCATCCCTTTGTTTTGGGGCCTCTGCGCTCGGGTCGATATAGTGGCAGTTCCGACTTGTGCGGTGAGCACCGAAGACCCGTGGACTCGAGGTATCTCTCGGTAGCATCAAACGTCTCTTGTAGGGCCATCTCTACCTGTCCGTCGCTACCTCCCGTACCCCAGATGGTAACGTCACCTGCGTATATGGTCTGACTGATACCGTGAATAGCAGATAGTATCCGGAATAGACTAATCGAGGCGAGGTTAAATAGGGTTGGGAATATCACTGCCCCCTGTGGTGTCCCCCTAGACCCCTGCTTTATCATGTCTGAAATAAGGTCCCTGATCCTAAAGGTGGCTTCTTTGACAGGAACGATCTCGTGTAGAAATGAAAGTGCTTCCCCAGGTTAACGCTCGAGATCGTGTCTAATAATAACGAGTGAAGAATGTTGTCAAAGGGCTTTTCCAGGTCTAGACTTAGTATGGCTATCGTGTCCCGCGTATTAAGGTCAACATTGTGATGCTTGATGAGCTTCATCGTGTCCTGCGTCGAGAGTCCCGCCCTGAAGCCGATCATGTGTGTGTATACGTCGTGGTCATCCAGGTCTGTTTAGGAAAGCCTGTTTAAGATTGCGAGCTGAGCAACATACCCCATATACGATGTGAGCGAAATTGGGCGGAGGTGATCGAGGATGGGCAACTTGCCTGGCTTGGGGATGAGTATGGTTTTGGCCGATTTCCACATTTCCGGGACTTTACCACTGCTCCATGCTTGGTTAATGATGTCCGTCAGGTATTAATGGATTTGTCGTCCATGTTCCGTAGGGCTTTGTTTCTGATCCTGCCCGAACCCGGAGCTGATCTGCCGTTGAGGTCGTGGAGGGCCTGCCTGCTCTCCTCAATCCCGAATTCTAAGTCGAGATTAGGGTTCCCGGAACCTTCGTAGTCAGGGGTAGGTGGCGTAGGGCCCGATGTGACCGATACATACTTCTTCACGAGTCTGGATAACATTTCCTCGCCACAAGATTTTTGCTAGGCTGCGTGTAGGGTACACGCCAGTGTGTTGCGTTGGTTGAAGTTAGGGTTCGTCTCGTCGAGGAGATGCTTTAGGAGGTTCCAGGTTTCCCCGTTGCGCATCTATCCATCGATCGAGTTACACACATCATCCCATTGCTGTTTCGAGAGGGCACTGCAGTGTTCCTGTATAGTTCTGTTGATAACCGTGATCTCTTTTTCAGAGCCTGTGGTTGAGGCTTTGGCCCTTTCACCTGGCGAGGAGGGACTGCTTAGCCTCCAACAGGTGAGCCAGACGACTGCCCATCTTTCCCACTGGGAGGTCGACACAAACTTCTTTGGTGATAGCTTTGATGTCGTCTCAAACCTGTGCGACCCATAGTTCGAGCCTAGGCTTGTCCTCACTCTCCGTTCGCTCTTCCCTAATCTTGCAAAACTTGTCCCAGTCTGTGTACTGGCACATGCGCTCTCTCGTCGCTACCAAAGTCTACCCCAAGGTTCGTCGACTTGACCGCTGCGATGCTCCTGACAAAGGTGATATCCGGTGTCGTGTCACGGCCCGACGATGTCCTGCTTCTGGTGACGAATGCCGGGTCCGTGACTAGCATCAAGTTTAGGTTTCTAGCCTCACGCAAGAGGTCCTCCCCCTTTTAAGTGTTATATGGGTGGCCCCAGGTGCGTATGGGGCGTTGAAGTCACCAGCTATGATCAAAAGGAAGTCGCGCGCTAGTTGCGTGGCCTTGGTGATTAGGGCTTAAAAGTGTTGTCTTAGGTCTTTGGGACTGCTGCCGATATTTCGGATGAATATATCTTCGCTTTTCGCTGGGCTCGGGATGATTTGTATCATTATGTATTCGGCTTTACTTGCGGTCATCTTAAAGTCGTGAGTGATGTGGGTCAGCTTGTTGCGAATCAATACAGCGACATCCCGTCCTTCTTCGTGCTTCGCTACGGGCCTGTAGCCGGACAGCATGACGTTAGCGGTTAATGGTTCTTGTATAAGGCTAACATGTAGCTCCTCTGCATGGGAGGGAATATATGGTTGCAGGGGAGCCCTCTTGTGAAGCAAACCTCTCAACTTCTATTGTCACATCCTGAATGAGTTAGATTGTGTGGCCATCGTATTGCTGTTGTGGTGCAAACCTTCGGAGGGCCGATCGCCCTCGCGCTGTGACTAGTCCATGCTGTTGCTGGGGATGTAGGACCTTTAGGTCCCAGCACAGGTGCTACCACGTTTTCTAAGAATGACGCAATTTGCTAATCCGCTGAGTACTCCTCCATAGAAGTCATGTTGCTTTGGAAGAGCGAGAAGCTTTATTTACCTGCTTAATGCTGTCACTGAGAGCGGAGAGCATCTCGCGAATCTCCGATTTGGCCCTATCTGGTGCTCTTTCTTGCTCGTTAGCTATTGCCCTCTCTTTAGTGGACCTCTCCATATCGCTCATCTCAACCATGGGGACTTCCATTGGCTGGGGAGCGGCTGGCTGCTTGTCCGTATCGTTCTTCTCAACCATGGGGACTTCCATTGACTAGGGAGCGGCCAGCTGCTTGTTAGCCATGACGGGTTGCCTATGACTGCCCCTCTTAATCTCGGCAATTACTGCCATGAGTCGAGCTATTGTGTTCTTCATTATCTCTTTTTTGCACTCAAGTTCTGCTAGCCGGTCGTTACCTCTATCATGCTCTGGCGGCGTGCCCCGCGTTGCTTTTTCCGGCGTTCCTCGAACTCGGTCGGCGCAGGGGGGGTGGCCCTCGGGTCGGCAATCCCTGAAGCAGGACATCGAGGGTCTTGTTAACTTGAACGGGACTTGACTGCCTCGGCGCCGGGATCCGGAGCGACCCATGGAGCGGGATCTGGTTCTGGTTCTGGAACAAGAGCGCCCTCTGGGTCGAGAGCGACTACAGGAGCTCCTTCCGGAGAGAGAGCGTCCCCTAGATCGGGAGCGGCCCCTAGGGTCTTGCGGTGGAAGCTGCTGGACCTGATTCTTGTTCTCGTTGATATGTGGTGGTGGAGAAGCCCAATTTCTTGAAGCTTCCACCGCCACTCTCTAATATCGTCTCCTTGTGACGACGTACGGGATCTGGAGTCTGTTCTTGCACGTTTTGTTCCGCCGTAGGGTGTGGGCCCCCGCACAACTCAGATTTTGGCGTACACTGCTGTTGATCGTCCCGGTTCACTGCCCCACATCCCCTGCAGGTGGGCTCTTCGGGAGTCGGGAAAACGTCGGCACGATGGCCGAGTTTGCCGCACGCGTAGCAGATATCGACTTGCTTGCGATAAAGAAAGTACCTCACAAGGACTGGGTCATTGCGTACGAAGTTCGGAACATTCAGTCCGTCGAAAGCTATGATGATCGTGCCTGTGTTCTTAATTCTCTTGACCGCCAAGGCCAGCGGGTTTCTCTCGTTGACGATGTTGCGTTCCAGGTCCGATGGACCGTTGTTGAGGTCGATGTATCTGATTACCCCTTTACACGTGGTGTGGAAGGCGGCTTCGTATGCACTGACTTCAAACATTTTTCCAGCCACATGAATCGCCCTGATTCTCGTGTATTTTGCAATGTTGTCTAGGTTGGGGGTGCTGGCCATCATAATGTTTTGCTGTATGTTAGGACAAATGATGTCCGAGCTCATCTGCGTCGGGGAAGACCCGCCGCTTCCACGATTGCCTTACCGACGACAGTGGGTCCTGTCTGCAATATTCAGCCTACCGCGGGGGATTTGATAATTTTGCCATGTTCCTTGGACATGGGAGGCATTCGCGATGCCCTGATGATCCTGCTCTTGAGTTTATCTCTATTTTTCTGAGTTCCGAATGAGGCGCCAGCGTTAGGCCTATCCTCTCATATGCCGCCGCCAGGGTGCATGGCAGAGTCCGCCTTGGCGAGCATACGCTTCGAAACTGCCCACTGCCACCGAAATTCTGCCGAAAAATTTTCAGGGAGAAGGTCCACCCCTTCAACTGTCATCTGCATAGTCACTGACATCTCGGAATCGTTTCTCCAGCAGCACTTTGTGGCGCCGATCAGCACTACGCCGGGCTAGGCTTGTCGTTAAGACCAGTAAGGCGGAAGGCTGTTCCGAGAACAAAAACGTTTATAAAATGGAAAGGAAGCCACCCACCAGAGAAAGTCCGATATCAATGTGATCCTCTCCCACTTAGACGTGCCCTGGTACCACCATTTTGGAGTTGAGAGGCGAAAATCTTGCCGAAATCATTCAAGAGAGCAGGAGCCCAGATAGAACACTGGCGCTCGCGATAACACGATAGCACCAACGGCACTTCGCTTGCGCCTGCTGCCACGCTTCCTCGCGCCAGCATTTTGTAAGCGAGTGTAGGCGGTTCTCGAGTGTGATGTGTGCATGTTTGCCTGTTCGCACTGACAACAAGCTTGTTAGTTTAGTTGGTAAGCAAATGCTTGCAAATTTAATGGTCGATAAAACTACTATTCTTATTTCGTAAAACTGTCTACCAATTCGCTATAGCAATCGATGCTTCTCCTTTAGGGCGAACTGGTACATTTTTATTCACCGTTCCAATATTAGTTGTTCCAATTTCGATTTCCGACAGATTACCAAAGTTGTGTCTCAGCACCTAAGGTAAAATCATCTGCCTCTACTTTAAGTTGTTCGCTAAAAAACTCCAAGAATATTTGGCGGACTTTCTGCATAGTTGGGTAGGCGGCAGTGGCAGGGCGTTTACGTAGCTTCGCAACGTAACGTTTATTTCATGTGATGAACATTGCACATGCCCATTAATTGCTTAGATAGAAGCTAAAAATAAAATAAAATAAGGAAACTTATGTTGCACGGAACTTTACAGCCATTCCTATGTATGTCACATGTCGTGAACAAGACGTTGCTCGCCCTCCACGGTGTTCATTTTTTCGCAGTGGTTGTTCCTTCTACGAGTGTAATTTATCGGTGGACCTAAGGCACCGTCAAATTGAGGACGTTCGCAGTGACTTTAGCTCTGCAAGTGGGCATAACAGTGGTTCACAATCTTGGTAATGATAGTGCTTTCCACAATAGCGCACATAATTCATTCTCTAAGCTGTACTAGATACCGTTAGTTCCACTGATATTGTTTCTTTACTTTTGCCTTTTGTATTCATATGGATGTCAGTATCAAATTTGACGTGTATTCCTTTATAAAGAAATGTTTAGTCGGTACTTGCCGAACACTAAGAAATTACTACACTCTCCTGGTTGGTGTAAACAAGCACGCGACTAGTTCAGCGAGTCGCTGCTTACCTGAGAAAATAATGCTAAAAGAATTCACGTTAAAATAAAATGACTCTTTTCCGGCCTCTTACGGAAATATTTAGTTCCGGGAACATCATTTACACCTCTTAAAACATCAAGAAAAAGCAGCAACTGAGTAATGTAGGCTTACACCCCGCGGTACATGCTCCGCCTCCTCATCATCATCAGCCTATACGTATGCCCACTGCAGGACGAGGGTTTCTCCCTGTCATCTACAATTATCCCTGTCCTGCGCTAGCTGATTCGAACTTGCGCCTACCAATTTCCTAACTTCATCACCTCACCTAGTTTTATGCCGTCCTCGACTGCGCTTCCCTCCTCTTGGTATCCATTCTGTAACTATAACGGTCCACCGGTTATCCATCCTACGCATTACATGGCCGGCCCAGCTTCATTTTTTCGCTTAATGTTAACTATAATATCTGCTATCCCCGTTTGCTCTCTGATCCACACCGCTCTCTTCCTGTCTCTTAACGTTAGGCCTAACATTTTTCGTTCCGTCGTTCTTTGTGCGGTCCTTAACTTGTTCTCGAGCTTCCTTGCTAACCTCCAAGTCCCTACCCCATATGTTAGCACCGGTAGAATGCAATGATTGTACACTTTTCTTTTCAACGACAGTGGTAAGCTCCCAGTCAGGATTTGGCAATGCCTGCCGTATGCACTCCAACCCAATTTTATTCTTCTGTAAATTTGTTTCTCGTGATCAGGGTCCCCTGTAACTGACCTAGCTAAACGTAGTCCTTTACAGGCTCTATAGGCTGATGGCGATCCTGAATTCTTGTTCCCTTGCCAGGGTATTGAACATTATTATTGTCTTTTGCATGTTAATCTTCAGCCCCACTCTTTCACTTTTTCGATAAGGTCCTCAATCATTTGCTGTTTTCGTCCCCATTGTTGCTGAATAAGACAGTATCATCTGCAAACCGAAGGTGACTGAGTTATTCGCCGTTGATCCTCACTCATAAGCCTTCCCAGTCTAAAAGCTTCAATACTTACTCTAAGCATGCAGTGAATAGCATTGAAAAGACTGCGTCTCCTTGCCTGACCCTTGTCTTAATAGGTATTATTCTACTTTTCTTGTGGAGAACCAAGGTTGCTGCGTAATTTTTGTAGATATTTGCCAAGATATTCACGTATGTCAGATATTCACATGCTCCTCACATTTTCTTATATCCATGGCGTTTTCAAAGGGGAGAAAAACGCTGCAGTACACGGCCGCGTTTTGTCAGTTTTCGCCACCAATAGCAAACACACATTGCTCTGCCGAATAGGCAATAACGCCGATCGACAAATAGGCCATGTTGCAAGGCCAGCCCTCGTTGGGAAATCCCGTGCAATGCAAGAGTGATCTATGGAGTAACGCTCTCTTGTGGTCGGTCTTTTATTGGACACCTTTGGCAGCGTGTCAGTGGCCGTTCGTGAGGGCAATCGATTGCATTCAAGGCGAGAACTAGCAGCAATATGGCTATTCTCTGTGCCGTGTGCTCATGTGTGCCGAATTTTAGTCCGTGTGGCTATCACTGTGGGCTGCCGCGTACAATGATGCCATACTTCTCATTTATTGATAAATTATATGTTTGTGATTAGGTTCGTTTTACTAACGCCAGAACAGCAGCCTCAAAACGTTAAATACGCATATTCGAGGTATATATCTCTTTGGTGTTCGTGTTCATTTGTGTAATTTCAAGGTCTCTGTATTGCCTTGCATAAATTGAGTCTTTTTGTTAACAGCCCGCGCAGCCCCTTCGTTTTTTTTTTTAGTTTTTTTTTTGTGGGTAGAGTGTTGTTAACTTTCACAACATTACTTCTGCCACGTGTTACTTCTGCGCGGGATATTTCTTATAATGTTATACACAAGAATTTACTCCTTTGACATCATTAAATCAGTCACACTATTCTAGGCTATTCTGCGTGAAAAAAAAAGATTGAGGGGCAGTTACACTCTGTGAAAGTCGATGACCAGCTAATCTTTAGCACATCACACAGAGTTAGACAAGGGTATATGTAGTTATTTTCATCATTTAGTAATAGGAGTGACGATACGTTTGTGATTACTGTGATACAACAGTAATCACAAAGTTCGGTTAGAACCTTAGACATGATACTGGCGAAAGTTAAATCTATGCACGACCGTTGTTGAGAATTTGAGTGACTTGGATTGCTGTGCCCCTTCTAACCGAACTCTACTAGCAGAAACTCCTGAGACAATTTCTTGTCTGGTTTTGAAATGTCCACATTGAAGTCTCCAACGATGGTCACAGGAGAAGTGTCATCATGGCTAACCCATATAAATTGCTTGGTCATGAACTTCTCGATATACCACTTGGGTGTGGCTCGAGATATATACACAGTGGATATCACAATTCCGTCTTTCGCTTGTGCGGCACAGACATCCCCACAGTCGGTGGCATAAATTGTCCTCTAGCGAGTCAAGGGTGCATGATCGTACATATGTTTTGTCCTTTGCGTATATGGCAATGCCTCTTGTTCGTGTGTCCGTGTGCTATTCACAAACGATACCAGTATATCCACCGACTTAAAATAATGCATCTTGTTTATTTATTTTATTTATAATAATGTATTCTTCGCATTATTATCAGCCTGCTTCAGCTGCGCCGCGGGTCGACACGGCATTGCACTATCTCCGAAATCAGCCCATGCTCACCTTTTTTATTGTCGACACAGAAACCCCAAAAATACATGAAAATTTGGACCCTGTAGCGAAGCGTTGGAACTCTGAAGTGGGTCTTCCGCTCCAGTGCCTTCTAGTGGGTCGTTTTCTTCGGCTCTCGAGCGCCGCTCGTGCTGAGTCCGTGCTGCGCTTTTTGGACTGTCACCCTTGCGCTGCTTTACGTGCCGTCTAATAAACACCCTTATAAATTGGTGGAGAGTTCTGTGCCCATAAACTACTCTGAAAGCCCTTCGATGGCCCTGGAGCTTCGATCGCGTGCACTACCATCTGTAATGCCGCAAGACGCGTCCCAGCAAAAGCCTCCTCCCGCACCCCCCGCCTGTCCCGGTGTCCCTCGTCAACGCGACCCCCCTATCTTCACTGGCGCGGATGGCACCGACGTGGAGGACTGGCTCGCTATCTACGAGCGCGTGAGTGTACCCAACAAATGGGACGAGGTAGGCAAATCAGGCAACTTGGTCTTTTACCTGGTGGGCGTAGCGAGTCTGTGGTACAACAACCACGAATCCGATTTCCCGACGTGGTCCGCTTTCAAGACTGCCATTATCGACGTGTTTGGCCGCCCTGCTGTTCGTAAACTGCAAGAAGAACAGCGTTTGCGCGAACGCGCTCAGCAGGCCGGGGAATCTTTCACCAGTTACATAGAGGACATTCTGGACTTGTGCAAGAAAACAAACGCGACCATGTCCGAGTGTGATAAGATGAAACATGTCATGAAGGGCATCGATGACGACGCCTTCACGATGCTCCTCGCCAAAAATACTCGCACGGTGGCAGAGCTAATGACTCTGTTCCAGAGTTATGAGGAACTACGCCGGCAGCGGTCGTTGACCCGTCTGCCGCCAGCACGGGACGCAGATCTCGCTGGCTTGTCAACCGTATCTGACCACACCACCTTGCTGGCAGAAATGAAGACATTTGTGCGCGAAGAAATCGCACACCAGCTCTCTCTGCTGCCCTTTGCTCACCCGCAGCATGTGTAACAGCCATCAACCACATTCCCGCCTCCCCTCCGCCGAGTGATTGAGCAGGAAATCGCCGAAGTCATGCTCGAATATCACCAGCGCCCTCCGGCACCAGCGCCACTTAGCTAAGCTCAAGTTGTCGCCAGGCCAGCCCAACCAATCACTGCGGCTGCTCCGTTTAGTTACGCCGAAGCCGTCGCTGGACCTCAGTCGTTCGAAGCGGTTGTGCCGCCTACGTACGCCGATGTCACTGGGCTCCGTCTGCAGCCCACCATGCAGCCATATCAGCAGCCGCTACGTCCATCGCTTCCTGAACCATGCGTGGGACCCTCTCCGGCAAACCGTTGGCGCACTTTCGACAACCGTCCCATATGCTTTGCGTGTGGTTACGCCGGCCATGTTGCACGCTTTTGCAATCGCGTGTAGTCGCCTCGAGTCACATCACCCGTCATGAGCCAGTCCAGCCGCCCTAATTGCGAACCACCGCCGCCTGTGTCACCACCGTTCCGCCCATCTATTTCTATCCGCCGTTCGCCGTCTCCACGACGTCGCTCATTGTCGCCGATGCGGCCACGTCAGGTTGCACGAGATCGGTAAAGTTAGTCGTCGCAGTTCACGAGGCAAAGGCTGCGACGCTATCGAACTGTGAAAGCCCTCAGGAAAGACCATCGAACATAATAGACGTGTTTGTAGACGGTGTTCGCGCATCTGCCCATATAGACACTGGAGCCGCCGTATCCGTTATGGACGCCAAACGTAGCCGTTTCCTACGAAAAGTGATGACGCAACTTTCGGGGCTATCCCTTCGTACGGCTAGCGCCCAAAGTATTCACCCAACAGCAGTATGCACAGCTCGCGTCGTCATTCGGGACGCCATGTATGCCGTCGAATTGATCATCATTCCTGCATGCTCGCACGACATCATCCTGGGATGGGATTTTCTTTCCCGCCACAACGCCGTCATTCATTGCACAGCCGCCGAAATAGAACTCTCGCCGTTCTCAGAGATGACGCCGGCAGACAGACCATCGCTTTCGCACAAGATACTCGTCACAGATGATACCCAAGTGCCTCCGAACGCGTCAGCGGCTGTGTCAGTGTACTGCGACGGTATCTGCGACAGAATTGCACTCCTTTCGCCATCTGACCGCATTTGCACTAAGAAAGGATTGTTGGTGCCCTTTGCGACAGTGCAAATCACTCACGGTGACAGCGCTATTTTTGTTAGCAATCCATCCCCATATACTGTCACATTGCTGTGAGGGGAATGTCTCGGCAGGGTGGAACCCCTCGAAGACGCACAAGTTGTCGACGCACCCGATGACACGCACTGGCCCAGCTCCTGTACGCTCAGTGCTGTTTCGAAGTCGGATTCATCGCCCGAAGATGTATTTGGCTCCTCCATCGATGAAAACCTTACGCCGGTCCCGCGTTCACAGCTTCTGTGCCTGTTGGAAGAATTTCGCCCATCTTTCGATGTCGCGCAGACTTCCCTGGGCCGCACGTCCACTGTCACGCATGGCATCAACACTGGCTCCCAACCACCACTGCGGCAACGTCCATATCGCGTATC
This sequence comes from Dermacentor silvarum, assembly GCF_013339745.2. Classification (NCBI taxonomy): domain Eukaryota; kingdom Metazoa; phylum Arthropoda; class Arachnida; order Ixodida; family Ixodidae; genus Dermacentor; species Dermacentor silvarum. The sequence continues at coordinate 45,313,734 of NC_051164.1, forward strand.
TCCTGCAGAGCGTCGTGCAATTAACGAGCAAGTTGACGACATGCTTCGTCGGGATATTATTCGACCATCAAACAGTCCCTGGGCGTCTCCGGTCGTTCTTGTTGCGAAGAAGGACGGTTCCGTACGGTACTGTGTGGACTACCGACGGCTCAACAAGATAACCCGCAAGGACGTCTATCCGCCGCCACGAATAGACGACGCGATTGGCAGCCTCCAAGGAGCTGAATTCTTTTGATCGCTCGATTTGCGCTCAGGGTACTGGCAAGTCCCTCTCGCTGAGGACGCTCGACCGAAGACAGCCTTCGTCACGCCCGACGGCTTGTACGAATTCAACGTCATGCCGTTCGGACTGTGTAATGCGCCCGCGACCTTCGAGCGCATGATGGATACCGTCTTGCGCAACCTGAAATGGCACACGTGCTTGTGCTACCTCGACGACGACGTCGTTTTCGCTCCGGACTTCTCTACGCATCTTCAACGCCTCCGGCAAGTTTTGACGCGTTTGAGCAACGCCGGCCTACAGTTGAACCTAAAGAAGTGCCGATTTGCAGCACGGCAGCTGACAATACTGGGCTACGTCGTGTCCAAGGATGGCATTCTCCCAGATCCAGCCAAGCTTCGGGCCGTAGCCGAGTTCCCCAGACCTACGTCCGTCAAAGAACTGCGCAGTTTCGTAGGTATGTGTTCCTACTTTCGACGTTTCATTCGAAACTTCGCCACTATTATATCGCCACTGACAAAGCTCCTTGGCAGTAAGGGGCCCCTCGACTCGTGGTCGTCAGTGTGCGAGGACGCGTTCACAGCGCTCCGTTGTTTGTTAACGTCTCCGCCCATACTACGCCACTACGACTCTACGGCCCCTACAGAGGTACACACGGACGCCAGCGGTGTTGGCCTTGGCGCTGTCCTTGCGCAGCGCAAGCCAGGGATCCCTGAATATGTCGTGGCGTATGCAACTCGTACGCTTACTAAAGCCGAGGCCAACTACACCGTCTCCGAAAAAGAATGCCTGGCGATCATTTGGGCCCTTACGAAGTTTCATCCTTATTTGTATGGCCGTCCGTTCGATGTCGTTACTGACCACCATGCACTCTGCTGGCTGTCGTCATTGAAGGATCCCTCAGGCCGTCTGGCCCGTTGGGCATTTCGTCTGCTAGACTACGACATCCGCGTGCTCTTCCGCAACGGACGCCAACATGCCGATGCCGACGCCCTCTCGCGCTCCCCCTTACCCGATGACAACGCCCGCTGCTCAGGAACTCAACTGGCCGTTTCTTCCATCGACATTCACACCATCGCTAAAGAACAGCGCAAGGACCAATGGATTGTCTCGCTGATAGACTTGCTCACTGATCCGTTGGCAACACCACCCACTCGCGCATTGCGTCGTCAAGCCCACCACTTTGCCGTTCGCGACGAGCTCCTTCACCGACGCAATTACAGCGCCGACGGCCGCCAGTGGTTACTGGTAGTACCCCGCAGTCTCCGTTCTCAAATATGCGAATCGTTCCACTCTGATCCGCAGTGTGCACACTCTGGGGTATACAAAACTTACCACCGAATTCGACAACGGTACTTTTGGCGGGGAATGTACCGGTACGTGCAGAAATTTGTTCGCTCCTGCCTCGATTGCCAGCGCGGGAAATCTTCGCCGAACCTCTCGCCAGCAGGTCTACAACCTTTACCTTGTCCACCGGCCGTTTCGGCGCGTTGGCATCGATTTGTACGGACCTCTTCCTCTGACGTCGGCTGGTCAGAGGAAGAGGTCGCTCTTGTCCAGCGAATCGTCGCTATTGACCATCTCACGCGATACGCCGAAACTGCCGCCCTTCCAGCAGCTACCGCATGAAATGTTGCCTCCTTCCTGCTCCACCGATTCATACTGCGTCATGGTCCACCCCAGGAGCTACTCAGCGATCGAGGCCGTGTCTTCTTGTCGGAAGTCGTCGAAGCCATTCTCAAAGAGTGTCACGTCGTTCACCGCAAAACTACTGCTTACCACCCACAGACAAACGGTCTCACAGAGCGATTTAACCGAACGCTCGGCGACATGCTCTCAATGTACATCGCCGCCGACCACACAAATTGTGATGCCATTCTGCCCTTCGTCACCTACGCCTACAATACCACCTCTCAGAGTACTACTGGCAGGAATTTATAAGGGTGTTTATTGGACGGCACTTAAAGCAGCGCAAGGGCGAATGTCCAAAAAGCGCAGCACGGACTCTCAGCACGAGCGGCGCTCGAGAGCCGAAGAAAACGACCCAACAGAAGGCGCTGGAGCGAACGACCCACGCCAGAGTTCCACCGCTTCGCTACAACCCATTTATTTTGTTGATTAATAATGACAATATTATTATTATTATTATTATTATTATTATTATTATTATTATTATTATTATTATTATTATTATTATTATTATTATTATGGGCGGAGACCTCCGCCGGGAGGTGGTCCGGTACTGCACTACCACCGGGATGGGAAGACATTTCTGTCATCGGACACGACGCGTTCATAATGCATTGATGGGCACAGCTGTACAGCTCCGCTGTAAAGATGATGATGCGTATTCAGAGAATGATTATGAATATCGACCGCATTTACATTCGGTGATAGTCATCGAGCAAGCTTGACTTCGCAAATCTTTCTATACAATACTTCAAAAATACCTAATGCCAAAATTATTCTTAATAACCTTGCACGCGGATATACTAAATTGCATTAAGGAATTTCTGACAAACCGCTCACAAATTGTATTCGGAAACAACTACGTTTCTTGCCCGCTATCAGTATCATCAGCTGTTCCTGAATGTCTTGTCTCGGGTCTTCCTTCTATTCCTAGTACATATTAGCGACCTAGTCTTCAATGTATATTCAAATATCCGCATTTTTGTTGACGACTGTGTTATTACCGAACCGTTATTTGCCCATCTGACCAAATAATACTACACCAAGAACACGACCGCCGCATAGAATGGTGCGATATGACAGGTTCATGTCCCTGAACCCTAATAAATCCGAACATATTTCATTCATTCGACGTCATATTTCACTTTAATTTCCTTACATCATTGCCCACATAACTGTTCAATCGCGAACTACCTGCCATAGAGTGAACCTAAGTAACGATCCTGTCTCGTAATGACCCGCCGTGGTTGCTCAGTGGCTATGGTGTTGGGCTGCTGAGCACGATGTCGCGGGATCGAATCGCGGCCGCGGCGGCCGCATTTCCATGGGGGCAAAATGCGAAAACACCCTGTACCTAGATTTAGATGCACGTTAAGGAACCCCAGGTGGTCCAAATTTCCGGAGTCCTTCACTACAGCGTGCCTCATAATCATATCTTGGTTTTGGCACGAAAAACCCCATATTTTAATGTAATTTTGTCTCGTAATGCGCACGTTGCTAATGTCATGTCATAAGCTAACAAAATACTGCGTTTTTAAAAACGCCATGTGAGTAACACTCCGAAAGATGTGAAACCTCTGGCTTACAAATCATTAGTCCGATTTAGGTTAGTCTACAATCCCGTGGCAGGATCCCACCTGAAATAAGCCTCATAAACAGTCTGGAATCCACTCAATATGTTTGCGCTAAAGTATTTCATGCTTCCTGTTCATACGTTATAACGTTACATCCTTGAAAGCTTTGTGTGCCTTATCCCCTTTGTCTTTTCGTCAGCACTGCAACTTCATCTCTCTTTCATAAGTTCTTAAGTTCCAGGTGCCTTACGTGCGCCTTAGTATTTCCGTGCAGCTCTCTGAGCAAATCGCGCTGGCCATGCACTACAAGTCACACAGCAACGTGCAAGTACTCGAATGTCTTCTGTTTCATTTTTCTTCCCAAGCAGCCCAAGACTGTAAAAGCCTTTTCCATCACATCTATCACCCACCCATAAAGCTTCATGAAACGCGTAACAGGTCCACCTATACATTTAATCATTCTGACAATTATACCTGCTTCTGTATAAACCCACTCATTATGTACTACCCACCGGCGGTCGTTAAGGAAAAAGAAAATTGTTTAGTCAATGAATCTGCTGATTTTTCCATGTTGAGGCACTTTAGCCAAGTTTTCGAAAAGCAATGAAACAATCAAGCACACAACAGTGTTCGAGAATCGAAATAAGTCGCAATTTAGCCCGCCAAGCTAAGCATTGATTAGTCATAGCCAACTATTCGACAGCTATACAAAGTGAGGTTAGCCGTTTTATTATCTGCTTAAACTAGTGTAAACATTCGCTTAATACTAAATTAACAAGCTTGTGGTCGCGCGTACACAGGCAAACACGAACACATCTTACTGGATGACCAGGAATGACTGTCATAAAGCTGGCGTGCTGAAGAGCGGCAACAGCGGTGATCGAATTACCCTCCGCGCTGCCTCTCGCTACAACGCAAACGACGCGGGCGAGAACTCAGCGCATACGAATTTGTCACCTATATCCGGCTGGCTAGCCTTCGACCCCAGCGCAGATTGTATAGATACGATAGGACGCGCGCGGATGCCGCAGCTAGAGTAGAAGCGGAGATGCTCACAACGCTGCCCCCCCCCCCTCCCCCTTGCGCACGTGAGAAGACATCACTCATCCTTCTCGCCGTCTGCCGTTGCGAGCGCGAGAAGACACCGCGGTATCAAGACACAGCACTTCGCGGCTCACCCTCGCAAGCTTTCACTCGCGCCTACAGCACACGGCACACTGCCGAACTATCATCGCACTTGGACTTTATGCAGAACATCATGGTGATGTCGACGCCGACAAAGACGGCGTAAATGCGCCTGAAGTGTCCATATATCTATTGCAATAAAACAAGGATTCTGAGACAACGGCTGCTCACACGATCTTATTATAGCGAACACAGAATATTTTATGAAACTGCTGAAGTTCAAATCGACCAGCCTAATCATAGCACGTATATTAGAGCGCGCAAATAACGGGAGCGATAAATATTGAAAGTGGGAACAATAAAAATGAGCCCAAATATACGTTTTTTTTTCGACTGAAGAATCCTTATCGGTAATATTTTGAGCCCGGCGTGGAGTTGATCTTATATCCGCCAGGTGTTTCAGTGGCTGAGGTATTTGCTGTTAACATTAGACCGCGGTAGCAGCAAGCACATCGCGGTTGAGCGCCCCGTACAAACTATTGCGCATGTTTTCGTAAATAAAATATTGATTACTTGCCGAAAATGATCCAATGCTCCTCCCCCTAACATCCCTCACAGTCCGCAAGTGAATAATGATAAAGGAATAACGATAAAGGTTAAATAATCTTTGTTTGATACATAGCACACCGTTTTTGTTGACATTGGGTTTTCAATACATGATATCAATATGCCTACACAATTTAAAATGCCAGGTGTAGGCGCCTGCTGTTCCGATATTCCATAATAGTTCTAGTGGCCTTGTTGTAAAGTGCTCAAAAATCGCAGTTTCGCCCGCAGAAATCGTAGGCACCTCCCCCCCCCCTCCCTGTCCCTCTTTGTCGTCTCGCCCCCGTGCCTACCGGTCGGCCTTCCTCCCTCGCGTGTGCTACATTGAGCCGCGATTGCCGGCTCACCCTCGCACACACAGCGCACGGCGCGCGGCGACGATTTTATCGCCGTTGGACTTTATACAGAACCTCACGGCGCCGGCGACGCCGACGGCAGAAATGGGCTTGGAGTGTCCATATAATTGCTATCGCAATAATAAGTGTACGCATATTAAAGTTATAGGCATTATTAGAAAATACTTACGCGTGCTTCAGCGCTCGTACTTTCGTTGTAATTATCATCAAGTTCCTAGAACAAATATGTTTTGCACTGTAAATGTTAATGATATCACACAACTGGAGAACTTTGAATTGTGCCCAAATGTAATTCAACGTGGAAAATAAACTGTTGTAACGGTGTAACTTGCCTCGTTCGTTAAACTACAGACTGTTTTATGAGACGTCGAAAACAAACGCACAAGTAGTACCTTTCAAGTTACGACTACTCCTACAGGTAACACGCACTGGGAGTAAATAATACCTACACAACATGTTTCCATAAAGACTGAGTAACATTTCAAATAGGTGTGCTAAAAAAAAGGACGGTTCTTTCTGAGTCATACCATCAGCGGGGCGACAATGAGGCGACGGGGGATAACTAGTAATTCGCCGCTAATAAACAAAAGTAAGCTGTAACTTCTGAAATTTTTATTTCAGCGGGGTCATCGTGATTGGGAAGCTCGAAGCAGCTCTCGGTACAAGCAACATGAATTTTTCGATCTTGCAAAATACGATTACCTGCGGAAATGCGGCATCATATATTGGGAGTGCTCTAAACCGAAACAAAAGTCTGAAGCACGCGTTAAGGTTCATCCTTCGCTGCAGCGCTTCTTGTTACGCCACACAGCGGCGGTTAGCCAGCGCACTGCTGTTCCATTTGCATAGCACGGCTTAAGGCTTAATCATCGACAGTGCGCATCGGCGTGCAAATGGTTCCATAATCACAGGGCTTTGGAAGTAATGCCGCGCCACACCATGAATGCGTGAAATTAAATTTTAGCTGATTGCATTATCCCATAAATATTACTTGCACTACATGAGTCCAAAACTTATGCGTACAGGAAATTTACTGGTCACAACCTTGAAAGAAATTCATTTCTTTAGCTCTGAAGCGCAAAGGCCCCACACGAATCATACTACATGCTCTACTGCGCTGAACCAAATTAATTTATTTAAAAGCACTGTAGTATCAAGAAACCTATTACCGACTTTAAAGTGGAGACCGTAAATATCGTTGCTTGTCGTTACTTTAATACATGTATTAACATAACTGTAGTATCTAAGTTTCTGTATTCGATTACTTAAAGGTAAATAGAACTTCTTCAAAATATTTTGATTGATATTTTAAGAAAGGAATGTCAATTCATGATCATCAACCCGTAATTTCTGGCGAGCACAATCATCAATCACTCAAAAGCACATTCCTTGTAATGTAAGATACATCATAAATATTTATTTTTGCTGAAATATTTGTAATTAGCATTGCGCATCTTTGAAGTCGGATCTGTTTAACGAATAAGAATGCAGTAAGGATCTCACCACAAGCAGTTTCTTGTTGGCCGCTTTGTATTGTTCCTTGAAGCAAGCAGTTTGGTTATTAAACAATTCAAAGGAGTTCTTCGAGATGTTGCACTGAAGACTTCGTCTTTTCTGGCATTTGTCCGTACCTATGGCAAAGAAAACAAACTAATGTGATTTATACAAGAATAGGTTGATTTGCACATTTATACATACACTGAAGCTCAAAAATTATTTCCAGACGTTAAACAAGCCCTATTTTGTGATAAGTGAACTTTGCAGTATTTCACTATCTTTTACCTTTTTTTGTAATATGGCACATGAAGCTATATTTCCACCGCCTGTAGTGTATCCCTCAATTCAGTAGAGCTGAACGGGTGCAGGTATATTAGCGCCTAGAAGGTTTTATATTCCCTTCGGTCACGGTGTACACATTTCAGGACGCGAGTTATTTTTGCCATTTCTGTGCAGTTATGACAAGGAATAGATCACAAAAATTAAGCTTAGGTTAAATGGCACGTTCCGCTTACCTCTAGTACCTTCATTTTACTTCTGAGAGAAATCTATTGCTACCGAAGATCGCTTTGGAGAAGGCACTACAGCATTTGACGAGTGGTGTGACGTGGGACGTGTCTGTAGCAATTGCAAAAAAATTTGTTTGCCTTTCTAGTAATGCTTGCAACCAATAATTAACTTGTGCAAGTATTTAGCCCTAGTGATACAATTATTTTTATGAGGAAACGTATCATCATGAGTGCACAATAATTAGATACTTAATCACTCTCTAATTATGGCGACTCATCATAAAATGCAGAGAGTCATTCTGCCGCTTTGACTAGCTCTTAATTGAGTGTGCATCACATTGACATAAAATTATATAAATTTCATACATTCAACTACAGTCGCACATAATTCGTGATAAAGGGGATATAAACATTAGGATATTTTTTCATGTCGACTAGTAAGCCATTTTATAAACAGCATGCTTAGGATAAGGTAAAGTAAACGACGCGATGTTAATCAAACATTTCATCAAGTAGCAGATTCAAGGAAGACCGCAGGAAATGTGTGGGATTACAAACATGAATGTTTGTAATCGTAGAGGTCTCGTAGATTTGTCTAAATTAAGAAAATTTATCTATCAGCTCACGCCTGAAGCAGTTGCAGGATATTTTGTCCACTTGTAATGGAAGCCTATGGGCCACAATAATGGCTTACAGCAGCGTGCCGGATGAAAGCGTTGGGTAAAGTTGGAGAGCGCACATGCGGTGGGCATGATATTGCGACCGCAGCCTCGTACCATGTTTGAGGTAATTTTGGACTGCGTGGTAATGGTAAATTACGGCTGCGGCAGTGGACCGGGACATTAAACCACAATTGTTGGAAAAGATGAGTACAACTGAAAAATGAAAATATTTATACTGCATAAAATACAGAAAAGAGCTTGATGTTTCTGATGTTCATTGAAGATTACGTCTTTTGCTGCTGTGTTATTGTGGAGCATTTATTAAGTGAGATCGTATTGGTTGCTGAATAACAAGAGTGAAGATACATTGATTTTTACCTTCGTCGCTGAAGGAATGCAGCAGCTCGTGAGCAATTGTACTTCCGATGCCACCATAGTTCAATGAACTGAAATAGAAGAAATCGTGGTTTGTGGCACTCTCTTCTGATAGACGACAGCATCGTTCTACGTTTGAAGGGAGGCTTTTTACACCGTAAGCTGTTATGGGCTTATTCCAACAGCCGTTTCGGTTGGCGATGGTGTCCGCCGCCGCCGTCGCCGCCAGTGATGTCCGGTGTCCTTAGCAGCTATCGCTGGGAGCCAATAAGCGGAATCCAATAAAGCGGAAGCCAATAATTCCATCATCATTATCATCATCATTGGCATCATTAGCGTGCCTGGGGGTGCTCCAGACGGTATACAAAATGCATTCTTGGTCCGTTATTCATCGTGATCATCAAGATATCTCACAGTCATCATCTTATTATGTCACTTTATCATCTGCAACTATTACTTCCGCATGAAAATTAGCTAAAATTCTTCCTCTTTATAAATTCGGTGATAAGCAGTCTGTCAAACTACAGACCGATTTCAATGACACCAGAGTCATGCAAAGTCTTGCAGCATAACATTCATAAGCGCACTGTCCTTTTTTTGGAATCACATACTCTGCTAATATATAGCATGAGTTTAGGTGCGGTTCTATTACTACAACGCAGTTAGTTGAGTTTACGCATCACATTTTCCTTAACTAAAATGTTGGCAACCAGGTTGATGCTAATTTTAGAGATTTCTTGAAAACATTTGATACAGCTAGTTTAAATTTTAAATTTCTTGTTTACCTTAATGCGGTTCTTAAAAATCACCAACTAGTTAACTGGATTTCAAGCATTCCTTCACTTGGCTCTTAGTTTGTCTCTTACATCTTGACCGACTCTACTGCTATTTGTGGGACATCTGGGGCGGTTTTCTGTAAGAGTCTGCCTAGCGGACTGACCATTTCGGCTGTCGCTGATTGGCTGCTGCTTGACGTGCAGGACGGATACTGGCTGGTACTTCCCTGCACATCAAGGAACAGCCAATCAGCGACAGCCGAAATGGACAGTCCACTAGGTGGACTCATACAGAATACCGCCCCTGGAATACCTCAAGGCTCCATTCTCGGGCCGCTGCTTTTTTTATTCACCATTAATAATTTTCTTTCTACCATCTCGTATAACATTCATATTTATGGCGATACTTTCTTTTATATGAAGTGCATAACTGTTCTAATGATCATTACTGCCTCCTGTAGTCATTTGCTAGGTTTTTCCATTGGTGCAGCACTTGGAAAATGAAAGCTAATTTTGATAATAGCGTCCTTTCATTTTTCATTCATTCATTCATTATTTACGACATATATTACAAAATACGAAAGCATTGCTGGACCCATAGCCATTGGCTAGTCCCGGGTCGATGGTCAACTTAGGGTATAAAACGCAGCACGTGAGCAAACTGAAACAGCAGACAGAATACAGAATCATAATATTAAGATACATAACTCATACACGAAAGTAAATATAAACTAAGTGTTCTTTTATCCTTCACGCACGCGAGCAAACAAAACAGACATAATGCATAACAATGAAACTAACATGCACAACTTAAGCAATTCACATGCACAACTTTGGCAGGAATAAAAATAAAAAGAAGTGTACTTTTATCGACAGTATTTTTCAAAAAAGCATTTTACCACAGCAGACCTGAAGTTACGGGCGTCTTTTATATGTATTGGCAGAGAATTCCGAACTAGTGCGCCGTTAAATTCCATGAGCCTTTTCCCGTACAGATTATGACAAGGAGGCAGATTGAAATACTAATTAGTTGCAGCTCTTGTATTTCGTAACGGGATTTTAAACAAGGTAATTGGAAGTGGATCATTGGTTTCTAAAATACTATGAATGACCTCAGCAAATTTCAATTCATACAATGCATGCACTGGCAACACATACAATGAGCTATACAAGTACGTACTGAATTCTGTACACCTAGACGTGATAATTCCTAATGCGGCTTTTTGCAAATGTAATACAGGATGAAGGTAAGTTGTAAAGGTGTTTCCCCGTGAATCAATACAATAACATATGTGACTCTGAATGAAGGAAAAGTAAAGAATGCGTAGAACAGGATATTCGAAACATTCACGAACTTTAATAATAATATAACATCCGTAAGCAAGCTTCAAACAAAGGTGTTTAATGTGAGTTTTCCAGTGCATGTCTGAATCTAAGAAAATACCTAAATATTTGTAGGAGACAACTTGTTGTAGTTTTATACCTCGTAATGTTATGTCCAGTATTTCAGTATTGAGTTTTTTCTTCCTGTAGTGCAAAACTGTACACTTAGTCTTACTAAGATTAAGGGTGAGTTCATTGGACGTGAACCCTCTGTAACAAACTCCTCGTTCTCTTTTTCAGTCCTCCTTCAATAACCGTGCTGTAGGAAGGGTATGCGAGTATAGGTATCTCGCTGTCATTTTTACGCATAACATGTCATGGTCTAAGCATGTTGATTACAAATGTTACAAAGCTTGCCCCCCACCCCACCCCCCCCCCCCCGAAAAAAAAATTAGGTAACCTACGTCATACAATATCCAACTCTCCAAAAGATACTAAGTTATCATTATATAAACCGGCCTCCATAACCTCCATAAGAGGTGTGAGATTAACACGCAAGCAGAAATTAAGAAAAACAGCTCGCCAACCGATGCTAGCGAAAGTGGATGCCGAGCGAAGCTGTTGAAAATCACCATTACAACTGCTGATGGGAATACGCAATGCTTTACTGTTTTAGTGTTTGCTAGTAATGCTATTTTAGAGTAATGCTAGGAATGCGATTGATGGTAATTTTGACTGCATGCCGTCGACCAAAGCCGTGCTGCAACAATATTGAAAGTAGTGGCTAGGCTTGTTATTTTATATAGGAACGGCTAGGGATGTCACATCCCACCTCGCAAGCTGGTGTCACGGCGGCAGCTTGCGCAACAATAATCTTTATCGGGAAACGTATGCCGGCCAGATTACGCTTTTCGCATTGCTATCACGAGGACCTTATCATCAATTATGTGGTTAGTATGTTTGTTATGTATGTTGTACGCGTGATTCCATAGAATGTATGCACTGCTCGCTGCATTTTGCTGAGTGATTGGTGCCTCTGCGTTATGGGGGTTTGAGCTAATGCATTTTACATCGAAGCTGTTAAGGGCTGACCTTTTGATCGTCGTGCCCGGCAATAGAAAAAAACTCTCATTGGCCGTATGCTGGTGCGAGTGAAAGCGCGCGAGGGCGAGAGACGCACGCTTTCCCGGGGAGCGAGCGCACGGCGGAGAGCAAACGCGACTTCCCAGTGGAAGGGGAGTGGTGGGCGAGGAGGGCATCAAGGCTAAAGCCCCTGAATTTTAATCGAGGCACCACTGGGGCACCACCTCTCCCACTGCGGCGCATGCGCTCTGCCCTGACGGTCTCTGCCGCCGACACTCTCTGGGCTATCGCCCGCCTCTCCCCTAAGGGCGCGTTCACACGGAGACATTCGGCGTCTGGAGCGGCGCGGAACCGCGTTCGGCGGCGGCGACATCCGCCGGAATAGGCCTTTCCGCACCGATCGGTCTCGGAACGATTTTTGCGGAAGCTGCCGCCGGATTCCCTCACCGCGGACCAATCGGAGCGCGTGTAAGAATTACGAAGATGGCGGCCGAATCGGACGCGCGCGCGTTGTCGCAGTCGTCGAAGTCTGTCGGGACATCGGAAATGCTGATCGAATTGGTCCGAAACTGAATTGTTGTCACGAATAACAATACATCTCAACTTACTTTCGGTAGTACTCCATGTCGCGATCTCGCAGAAGAAGTAGTAGTTTGGTGGCGTGACCAAGGTTTTCGCGCTCTTGCAAAGCAGGCTGAACCCACCACCGCCGTTGGCGTCGTCTCTTCTGCAAATGCTTCTTTGCGTCATGCATCGCCAGAAAGGTGCTTGCCGACAAGCCTATCAGTACTGCCTCTTCTTGCTCAGGGTTCATTTTCGTTGCTTGCAGCGATGAGGTGCAAAAATAAAACCACACGAACTCTACGCGAGCGGAGATAACTGCGCAGTTTCGAGGCAGCGGGCACATTCGGTATAACCCGCGATTGTTTGAAGGTTAGCGCTTTGCACGGCAGATGGCGCTGTATCGCGATCCGGCGTAGGGTGCCTCGATGCCAGCGCCGCCGTTCAGGGTGGTGCCAACGTTTGACCGCCCCCGCGCCGCCGCTTTCTCGCTGCGACGCCATATTGTGTCACAGCGAGCCGTTGCGATTGCTTGGTGCCGGTGCTGAGTTCGAGGCACAGTGCGCGCGGATGCTTCGCGGACGCTTCTACTTGCTAGACAGTGTTCAGCCGCATGACTGACAAGCTATCAAGTGCATCGTGTCGACATGACGGGCTGTTGTGTTCCCAAGTGCGCCGGATCGACGCGTAAAGGACTGCGTTGTTTTCGCTTCCCCCGGGACCCAGAGCGACGGAAGAGATGGGAAGCCCAAGTAAAGCGCGATCACTGGAAGGCAACGGATAACTCCTGCATTTGCGAGGTAAGTGTCAAGAATGTTAGGCTACCGCACCGTGTTTTTCATTTAAATAAGAAAGTATTCTCTGATCCTCGCTCACGTACCTACGTTCGCTCACGAACTAAGTAAGCACTGCACCGATGCTGTCTGAGTAGCGTATGGTTTGCGAGCGCGCGTCGCATAGGCTTTTTTCGTTTTGATGGGCGCAGTCTGTACCCTTATTTTAAGGACTGACGAGATGCTTAGCCGCGAAATAGTCTTACATTAGCTACGAATCGTCACGTAAGCCACCTATTTTCCTTTTTCACGGGAAGCACACATCGTGTGTGTCTCTTGTTTCTTTTTTTTTTCTGTTTTCGGTACTGGTTATTTGGGACTAAAGAACGCAGTGCTTCGTCTGGGGAGAGCGGCTGTTTTGTACGTGGTAAGCAAAACATTGTGATTTTCTCTGATTTCTCAGGAGATTATCTTGCGGACCTCAGGGTGTTACGTTACATAGCTGATTTTTTAGACTTGTACATATTTGTAGCGTGGTGATCGTAAGCCGATGGTCATTCGTGCTCATTCCCGATCGTAGTGGGTACTGTGACGGTCTTTAAATGCCTGTGCACGGTATGCCCAGGTGTGGTAGAGTTAAGGGGCATCATGGGACCAAAATGTTTCGGCGCTTTCTGGCATGGTGTCTGTTGTAGCCTGTGCATTTCTTCGAAACGTGTGAAGCAAGGTAATACAGCATTGCTTCTGCTAAAATTTATTTTTATGCACTGTAATGGGTTCTCTGTATTTACAAGGCAACTTTTCATATCAATAATCACTTTTGTGTTTTACCTGTACTTAGAAACACTTTGAAGAGGACCAGTACGAGGGAAATCGACAGGATGGGCGCCGTCTGTTAAAGTCAACAGCCCTACATCATCATGGACTATATTTTCGAAGTGAAAAACATTGCTAATCTGTATTTGACTGTCTTCGTTTCATTTACGGTTTTTGTACGTGATATGTATGCAGTGTTGTTTATTTTTTCAATGTAGTTATCAGTGTTCTAATGGTTATTTATGAAATGTTCTGTACTCGCCATCGATGTGTTTGGCTGATGCGACGTATTCGATGGTAGCTGATGTATGTATTCTGGCTGGATATCTTGATTAATATTACCCGCGGTTGCGTTTTCTTGTTTGCATTCTTGTTTTCGATTTATATTGTGTGTAATAAGGTTGATGTACTCACTTGAACGCCCCCTCCCCCCCCCCCATGTAATGAATAAATAAAAAAAAAACTCTCTCTATCCCGAATTGTGCGTCGAGCCTACCTTGCGAATTAATTTTTTTATCTCGTCTTTCAACATAACCTTCAGGCGCCACACAGTACATATAATTTTTCATGTACATATCTCTTTCATGATTGATTGTACTAGACATTATAAGTAAATGTATTTTGTGCATCGTTTGATTTCTTGTGTGTACTACGCAAGATTGACACAGACACGTTACGTTACATTTTTCTCTACGGCACTAACTAAACCTTATTTTCACATCGCAGTTATTTTTACACCAGCTTAATCCTGTCAGCACACAGATTTTTGGGCACAAAAAGCAAAAATTGCGCGTAGATATCGTCAAATAATTGCAACGAACGCGAAGAGCACGCGCAACGCAAGGGAAACTAACCGCCGTGCGCGAGTGGCTGGCTACGGTAAAGGAGGCGTGACGTGTAAACCAAAATACAACAGCGAAAAAGAAAAACTTCCACACACAGGGGGGCGCAAACCTTATATACCAAGCATCGAAGCGCAAAAAAAAAAAATAGTGCGTATTTTAAACATACACACGGCATATTAATTGTGATTGAATTAGGCAACTTGGGGCATGTTCGCGGCGCCATACATTTACGTCTTCGACCTTCCACGAGTTAACGGCTATTGGTTATAAAGATATGCAGATGGGACACCGATAAAAAAATCCTCATCAAGGCAAAGCACTTGGAAGCGCGCCGCGAGTAACACTTTATGAACGCAAGCGTAGCTGAGTCTCAGCTCTTGTGACACAATATGGCGGCGCCAGCGGGGTTGTCTCCACCCTGGACGGCGGCGCAGGGCATCGAGGCACCCTAATCCGGCGGCGCGGTGGGCGAGCAGTGTGAACGGCGCGAATTTCGACGGCAGGAGAATTCCGTTCGCTGTAGATGCTGGATTCTCCAGTGTGAACGTGTCCTAACAGTGTCGACAACGGCGTTTAGCCGCTGGTCACGTATCCAGCGTTTTGACAGCGGTTGTGTGGGGTCACACAAACAACGCGCACAAATGTTGTCGACGGCGGCGGCGTTTTGCCTGCCTTCGCACCGAACGCGCGCGGCGTTGGTGACGTGTTTATGAAGAACGTGCCAACCTCTGCCGTACATCCTATGGCGGTGTACCGTAGCGACCATAAGGCCATGGTTCCTGTGGTCACTAAGTAAATGAAAACCACCGGATGCTATATATTTCTCATTCTTTAATTGTTGAACGAATTACACCATCACATCTTAATAGTAATCATTGGAAATACATAATTCCCACCATAGTACAGCTTCCCTCGTCTTCCATCTCTACCCCAGTGGAAGGCTTGACAGTTTTTTTGCTTGCTTACGGGGTATACGAACCTGTAGATGTAGCGTGTTTGTGCTTACGTGATGCAATTGGCGTAAACACAAGTAAACACGCCTCTACAAGAACTTTTATCACAAACGTTGCGAGGAGAAAAGAGGCAGCGACTTCCGACGATATTCAACGAGTTATCTCAACTCTTTTTCCAAGGTCGGAACTTGTCAAGCCGCCGTGAGAGGAGCTTTCTGTAGTCTAGGATTCTGCGCGCGTTCGGCATGAACGCAAGGAAACGTGGACGGCGTCGGCAGTAGCTCTGTCTCTTTCAGTGCGTTGCCTCGTTGGTGTTGCTACAAGCCATTGATGATGATAGTTTTCTGTCGACAAACGCGAAAGAACACCAGGATCCTTACTCATACAGTTCGATGTAAAATGTTATAAAATTTAAATGTCCACGTTATGATCTTGACTTTTAATCCTCTTCTACACTTCGTTCCTTGAATTTAACTTCAGTATATTTACGTTACCGTATAGCATCATTGAATTTATTGCACAGAATCGTCAACTTTTCGGTTGACGCATAGGTTAAAAAAGCAACTACACTAACCTCGCACCAGTGTAATCGAGCAGATGACACCACAACTTGAACTTGATGTCCTTCATTGCACCGACTAAAATATTTATCGTCAGTTTTTTTTCCTCGTTCCATTAAAACTGGAATTCTTTATCTGGGTCTATTCGTTGATGCCAATCCCAAAATTTTACATCCGCCATCCAAGATGTATGATCTTAGCACATAATCGTTACTGTTGCATGTTATTTTGCTGCGCATATATCCTTTGTTAACCCCCCTTCTGCTATAGCGCTTATGGCGCTGCAATATGTACAGACAAAAAGTCAAGGGCACTTAGGTATCCCGACGTGGATGCATGCGACAGCATTGCCATGTTTTCTCGATGACGATTTGTTTTACGAAACGAAAAGGTATTGTTTTCACGTTGTTTTGTATCATTTCTCGCATCACATGCTTCGGCATCGTTCCCCTACTTGCGTGGACGCCCAAATGAGCTGGGTGCGGCTTCAGACTGAGAAGTCGAAGTCTAAGGTTGGTCCATTGGAGCGCATAACAGAACTCACCGAAATCATCGCACCGACTGGCAGTGGGCCAGTGCCGTCAGCGCCTTCGCAGAGGGAGGGGACAGTATGGGAACGCTGGCATGATGAGTAGCATCGGAGCCATCTGTGAAAGACGACAACGACGAATGCGCGAGCAGTGGCACGAGCGCGTCTCTGTGACCACGTGATTTTTTCTACCACTCGAATATACTCCACCTAACAAGCTCGTTGCGCGTTGCGCTGTGGAAGCTACACGAATCCTTAGCCAATAGGAAGGCCAAATGCTCTTCGAGGTATGCTCATCAGCGTCGCGTCATCTGCACAGTGTCTGCTTGCCATCCAGTTACATGCTTAATGGTTGGTGGATTGACGCAAAAAGTTATTTGACGGTGTAACCATAAACTGCGTTTACAGGCATGGGACAGAAGGGCTTCGCTTTGCATGTACGCTTTCCCTGCAGTTATCATGCAGCTTCCTTAGCGTGTAGTACGGGCGAATGCCCTCACAGGTGTTCACCTGCGCCAAAGCGTCTGCTCAGCGTCTACTTGGCGTTTGCTCGCTACCGTCATCACGTACCATGCTGGAGCGGGGTAGTAAATTAATGGTGCAGTGATCAATTAGGCTTCTATAGCGTTCCGCGTCGTCAGCGCTTGATGAATGCTAATGTTGTGGTGCCATCTGCTAACTAGAAATCAAACCAGTTCTACAGCTCGCTGCCGTGTCTATAGTTCTAGCAGCGTGAAAGCAAACAATTATGACAAGACTTACCTAATGATTTTACCTCAGCTTGAGATGAGACTCAGCTATGACCAATTTTGCCGCTTGTTTCTTGCTGACGGAACGGAGACCCAGTAGCAAGGGCGAATTCGCATCAAAGCGGGTGGTCGTCGCTGTATGGGTGCTGCCATGTTGCCAAGGTTAGGGTGACTATTACGTTTACCGGCGGAACCTGCTACAGTAATTTTTCGGTATACGACGTGCATGCGCAAAGGTCCTCTTATGTCACGTATCGGTGGACCCTATCCTCTAAATAACTAAATAACCTTGGACTCGGCCACGCAATGCTTGAAACAGCGAAGATGGGCGATCGTAGCCCAGCATTTTCCGGAAGTGCGCGCGAAATTTTCGTCTTATTACTCATGATGATGATAATTTATTTTCGCGCGTCTCGGACTTACGGCTGTCACTGCGTGTTGCATAGCCCAGCTTGCAACACCGACACCGCGTTCCACTGCCGACACCGCGTTCCAGGAGACACACTCCGTGAATGCGTCTCTCTCTCGCTCTCATAGCGCCCAAAACCTCTTCACCTTGCAGAGCACGAGCGTACGAACGCACCAGCTGTGCACGAAGACGACGACGCTCGAGCGCAATCATGTGGTTCACATAAATGCATGCGTTGCAGGCGTGCCTGTATTGTTGACGACAACGAGAGCATAAGCCGCGCCTTCTTCGAGTACTACCAGTCGCTCTTTGCATTTCAGGCAGCCATTGTAGAGGGGTTTAAAGCTGACTTTCTTCATCGTATGCCGCGATTGCATGATGAAACCAAAGAGGGATTAGAAAGTAAAATAACCGAGAAACAAATTGAGAAAGCGATAGACAATTTGAACCTGGGCAAGTCACCCGGGCCTGATGGTCTCAGCGCTGGGTGTTATAAGGTGTTTAAAAGCCAACTGACCCCTCTGTTAGCAGACGTCTTTAATAACGCGTATGACCAGGAAACCTTGCCACCTTCATTTGGGGAAGCTCACACCATTTTAATACCGAAGAGCGATCGAATAGATAAACTCAAACTTGTCTCATCCTACCGGTGATGTGTGATGTTTTATGGCGCAAGGGCCAGTTATGGCCAAAGAGCGCCATGCCAGTGTTTGTGTGCAGTGGAGCGGTGAATTCTGAGAAGTAGATGAAACGTGGCTGTAAAGGGCCTAAAAATTATCGCTGTAAAGTGCGTAAAATATAAATGTACTAAGATCATGGCAATGACTAATGAGGTGCACTATGAAATGAAGGATGCATTGAGAAAGAACAATACTATATTTAAAATATTTAAGATGCAGTAATTGGCAGGAAGCACTACTGCCTAAACAGAGCCTTTGAACGACAAGGGCCTGGAGGCATGTGCTTTAAAAAAACTATCACAGCGGCATTCTCTAGAGAGAGGATGCGCTACGAACTGATTGGGCTAATAACATGTAGAACAACATCGTTCAAAAAGCCGAG